>NW_026118147.1:0-50000 GCF_001640805.2 Lates calcarifer
CATCAAAAGTCATAAAAAATGTCATAGTATAGTAAGCATCAAAAACACTCAAAAAATATCATAGTTTAGTAAGCATCAAAAACACTCAAAAAATGTCACAGTATAGTATGGTGTCACAAATGGTCCAAAAATGTCATAGTATAGTAAGGCATCAAAAACACTCAAAAAATGTCATAGTATAGTAAGATGTCAAAAATGGTCAAAAAATGTCATAGTATAGTATGGCATCAAAAATGGTCAAAAATGGTCAAAAAATGTTATAGTATAGTATGGCATCAAAAAAAGGTCAAAAAATGTCATAGTATAGTATGGCATCAAAAACACTCAAAAAATGTCATAGCATAGTATGGCGTCAAAAATGGTCAAAAAATGTCATAGTATAGTAAGGTGTCAAAAATGGTCAAAAAATGTCATAGTATAGTAAGGCATCAAAAACACTCAAAAAATGTCATAGTATAGTAAGCATCAAAAACACTCAAAAAATATCATAGTTTAGTAAGCATCAAAAACACTCAAAAAAATGTCACAGTATAGTATGGTGTCACAAATGGTCCAAAAATGTCATAGTATAGTAAGGCATCAAAAACACTCAAAAAATGTCATAGTATAGTAAGATGTCAAAAATGGTCAAAAAATGTCATAGTATAGTATGGCATCAAAAATGGTCAAAAATGGTCAAAAAATGTTATAGTATAGTATGGCGTCAAAAATGGTCAAAAAATGTCATAGTATAGTAAGGTGTCAAAAATGGTCCAAAAATGTCATAGTATAGTAAGGTGTCAAAAATGGTCCAAAAATGTCATAGTATAGTAAGGTGTCAAAAATGGTCCAAAAACGGTCAAAAAATGTCATAGTATAGTAAGACATCAAAAATGGTCCAAAAATGTCATAGTATAGTATGGCATCAAAAAAGGTCAAAAAATGTCATAGTATAGTATGGCATCAAAAACACTCAAAAAATGTCATAGCATAGTATGGCGTCAAAAATGGTCAAAAAATGTCATAGTATAGTAAGGTGTCAAAAATGGTCAAAAAATGTCATAGTGTAGTAAGACATCAAAAATTGTCCATAAATGTCATAGTATAGTAAGGCATGAAAAACGGTCAAAAAATGTCATAGTATAGTATGGCGTCAAAAATGGTCAAAAAATGTCATAGTATAGTATGGCGTCAAAAAAGGTCAAAAAATGTCATAGAATAGTAAGACATCAAAAATGGTCAAAAAATGTCATAGTATAGTAAGGTGTCAAGAACTGTCAAAAAATGACTAAAAATGTTGTCTTATAGTAAGGTGTCAAAAATTGTAAAAAAAAAAAAAAATCAGTTGTCGTATGGTAAAGCATCAAAAACCATCAAAAATGTCATAGTATAGAAAGGTGTCAAAAACTTTCCAAAATATCAAAAAATGTCACAGTATAGTAAGGTGTCAAAAACTGTCAAAAAATATCAAAAAGTGTTGTCGTATAGTAAGGCATCAAAAAATGTCATGGTATAGTAAGGTGTCAAAAATGTCATAGTATAGTAAGGTGTCAAAAAATGGACTTGAACAGGCAACCTCATGTTTGATGGGCGATTGCTCTACCGGTTACACCACTGAAGACCACAGGGTAGTGTGTGGTGCTACAATTAATTACAGTGGTAGTAAAATCATAAAATTGTATAAATAGCAAAATTGCATGAAGCTAAAGTATTCATAACAATATCTATTATTATCAACATTATTTCTTTTCTCAGGAGGGATTTTTGATATTTGTCTGGGTTCGGGGCTTGAACCTCAGACCTTGGGTTGGTAGGCATCCATGTTACTGATCTCGCCACTGAAGTCCACAGTGCCATGCCTGGTAGTAAAAGCAATTGTAGTGATAGTAAAATAGCAAAATAGCAAAATTGTTGTAAATAGTAAAATAGCATAAAAGCATAAAGAGTTGCAAAAAGCTGAATAAGCTAAACAGTGAAAAGCGAAAAATTTTCATAACAGAATGGTTTCTACAGCATAAAGTGCAGTGTCTGAAGCAGTGATCGAACCAGGAACCTTGGGATTGGGAAAGCTCCCATAGGGTCCCATTAATTTTTTAATTCATAAAAAAATTCATATAAAATTTTACAAGCATAGGATCAAAAAGTTGAATACATCCCAGAATGCCCAGCAGAAGCTTAACATTTTCATATCTGAATGCTGTATGTAGCATAAAGCGTGCAGGACTAGTTAGAGACCAAAAAAGGTACAGAGAAATAAAAATCACTTCTTAAGCTTTTTACTGTTTTGCCCATTCAACTTTTTCAACTGTTTATGCTTTTATGCCATTTTGCTACTTCTAACAATTTTGCAATTTTACTACCACTACAATTAATCTTAGCAGATCACACCCTGTGGTGTTCAGTGGTGCAACAAGTTGAGCAGTTGCCTATTGATCACAAGATTGCCACTTTGAGTCCAGCAGCAGACAGTTAATGACATCACCTGCTTTTGACTTCCAACTTTTTAACTTTCTCTTCTTCATTTCCACAATGATTTCAGCCATTTCCAGCACTGCTTCAGCGATCCATTCAGCGCTCAGCATTCACACACATTTTCCGCAGGGAATGCATTTTCTAGTTTTCATTTGTTTTTCATTGATTATCCACTGCTCTGCTAGGCTCTCCTCACTGCTGGTCACATTCAATGACATCATGCGTCGTGTGTAATGACGTCACACACCAGCCTACATCGGCAGACAAACACGGATTGGTCGGCTCATTGTGCTCCACCTAGCAAGAAATAAAAGCCTCAAGGAAAAGTCTCTTATTGCTTTATTGCTTTTTCCCAGACTCACAATTGAATATTTCGGCTATACATTTTCAGCCTTTGAAAAAAAATGAAGAATATGGTTGCATTTCAACCTCTGCTCCCTTATAAACAGCTTCCAACATTAACAATCAGCTGGTTTTAATTTGACTTTCAAAGGACCCCAAAAATACTGGAGGTCAGTTGTAGACAAAGAAACTTATTGACCAAAAGGATCATTTCACCAATCATTTCCTAAAATGTCTCACAATATCAACAAAATGTGCAGTCAGTTGAATTTTTACAGTTCTTTGAACATAATTAGTTCCAGTTTCAAGCCATTCCAACTTTAAACTAGAATCACCGCCTCATGGTTGTATGCCTCCACCCTAATCCTAACCCTCCACCAACCAGTCTGATTGCAGTTAATCATCGTGTGAATTCTTGAGTTATGTCAGAAAAGAAATTCCCTCAATGTGTTATTGAGATATTGCATTCACGAGAATGAGACAGAAAACCTGAAAACATAATGCCTCTGGCCACGAAGGTGTAAAATATGTCTGAATGAAGAACTGTTTCCTCAGGACCAGGGTACAAAAACTGACAAAACATCAAACAGGAAGTATCTAATTGAATGTGCTGATTTTAAAGACACATTCTTGAAGATCACAGATCTGGTTGAAATTAGGACTGCACATATAATATACAAGTGTAGTGTGTAGTGTTCATTTATAGTACAATACAGGCAACCTTGATTCGTGTTTAGAGGTTTAAGGTTTTCACCAAACATTCTTAAATAATGGCGAAAGAGTAAGAAGAAACAATAAGAATTACAGATGTGTTGGTGTCAGACAGAAACAGCCTGATACACACTGTTCCTGCTTCACGTTAAGTTCAGTTCTGTTGAAAGGCATCGATCCTCCTCACAGAGAGCAGAGATCAGAGCTGAACTGGCCTCTGATCCTTTTCTTCTCACCGTGTCGATCACCGCTCGAGCTTTGTCTGCCCTGCTCGCTGTTCCAGCTAAATCCATCTCATCATCAGTTATCACCCCACGCTCCAGGAGTTTATCCAGCAGCTTACGTAGAACAGGTTCAGACACTCATAAACTCATAAACTGAGTCCGACTTCAGCTCCCTGATGGACCAGGACCTGAACAAGAAAAGTACTTGTGTTCAATAACCGGCTGACAATGAAAACAGAGTTCATAGAAATGACAAGAACAGGACCAAACAGATTATTTTATCTGTTAATAAATGTAAAAAGAAAACAGACAAAAAAACCTCCTATCACAATTTTCCAGAGTCCAAAGAGACATCTTCAAATGTCTTGTTTTGTTCAACCAACAGTCCAGTGTTGTCTACCAGGGAATGTTTTAATTTCTGGACTGAAAATAGTTGATTAAAATACTTGTCAATTGATTTTCTGTTGATCAATGAGTTGACTGATGGCTTCAGCTCTGCTCTATTCAGATCTGTTGTTTTCTGATTTGCAGTTTGGTCTGATGATCGTTGATGTTCTGTCTCCATCTAGTGGCTGAAACAGACAACAACAATCTGACCTGCTGAGAACATGTGCTTTGTTTCTCATCCTCTTACACTTGGTTTAATTTTTAAGATTTTTAAGAAAAGATTTATACGTAACATTTTTCAAACCTTGTGAGTAAAACAGTTGAGGAAGAAGAATAAAAACCTGCACCATCTAGTCCCGGTAACATCTGTATGTTTAAACCCTGAGACAGATTCCTCTGTAAACACAGATCTGCTGTCTGGATGCAGGACAGACGCAGACAAACAGATATGATGTGATATAAATGCATTTCTCATTCATGTGTTTCTCCTCCTGTTACTGACCTCCTGCTCCTGAGCTGATGGATGATAATTTCTTCACCAGATCGTTCCGGCTGATCCTTTTTAAAACTCTCTCCATCACCCTCACAGCTCCAACTAATCCATATTTCTGCTTCAACAGATCCACCGTGTCCTGCCGATCTGCCTTCGACAGCAGGCTCACTTTGATGGGCGGGACGTTGTCCACTGTTTCACATTTCAGGTTCCATTTGAAGTCCTTCAACTCATTGTCTGTCAGATCGTCCAGGATGTTTTTGAGATCCGTCTCTTTCATCATGGTGTCCTGGTAAAATCAGAGAACCTTGTCAGTCTGAGAGACAGTTAGAAAACAGTTGTGTTCATGTCTCTGCTCTGTCTGTCTGTTGGTGTTTCTACTGGTTCTTACTGGTTTGGTGTCAGTTGCTCTACTGTCAGTAAAACTCAAGAGGATCTTCAGTGAACCCAATGTTTCACCACAGGTCTATTCAGTGCCTGTTCTGGAGCTTTCTATCACATCACACAGTCTTTCTCAATAGACACAGTTTGTCCTGCTGTCATGGAAATGTAGATGTTTAAACTGACATTCTTCTAAAGAGAAGTCTTGCTAGCTTAAAAGTGGAAGATAAAAAAAAAACAGTCTCATTGCAGGCTCCATCTAGCTGTGTTTACGTGTTTGGTTTGGGCTGGTGTGAAAGGTCTGAACTAAGACCACCCGAAAGTATGACTGACCACAGAACTGTGGAAGTAGACATGTGGTTAGACATAAATCCAAAATCTAAACGGCATTAAAACACATCTGCTGAACATCCAACACTGTGGAGGAGATCCTACAAGTGATCTGCAAGTTCGAAATCTAAGTCAAACAGGTGAACCAGACACTGACTACCATCCTATAACAAGACACTGTACAAGAATTTAATTCAAGTCAATTCAATTCAGTTCAATTTGTATAGTACCAAATCACAACATACATTATCTCAGGGCATTTTACAGAGTGAGGTCAAGCCGGACAGTGGAGAGAAAAACTCCCTTTAAACAGGAAGAAAGGATGAGCCACAAAGAAAGCTGACACACTCCATACCTGGGCACTCGGAGCTGGAGCACTGAGAGTCCCTGCTGGACCAGAACCTGGAAGATGAACAAGAAAAATCAAATAATTGTTTTTGTCTCTTAAGAAAGATTAAAAGTCCATGATCATCTGGAATCCATAATGCATCTACAGTACATCTACAAATCAAACCAGAAATCTTGGTGTAGATATAAACTCTGACCTAAACTTCAACCACCAAATAAAGACAATCACCTTAAAAACAGCAAGAATTAAAGATTTTCTGCCAAAAGAGGATACAGAAAAACTTGTTTATGGGTTTATTTGTAACAGTGTCTTCATGGGTTTTAGTAAAAAAATCCACCAGACAATATTCTCAGGTCTAAATACACCTCTGACTTAGCTGGACCCTAAAAGGCATCCAGACCCCTCAGGTCGTCTGTGACAGCTTTACTCAATGTTCCCAGCTTTTAGTTTCTATGCTCCCATAAGGGTTGTAGCAGCATCACACTGTGAGAAATTTCTGACTCTGTCTGAATCTTGCTGCAGGTCGTCTTTGGTCACCAAAGCTCCAAACCGAACATCAGTGGTACAATCTACGTTTTGGATTGACGACCTCAGATTTGACCATGTTTCTCTAACTGCTAGTTAGTTTGTGGATTTATAAATGGTTAAAGTGTTCAATCAAGTCAAATCATACTTTTGTTCAGTTAATGGAGTACTGGTAATAATGTGGTGAAAATATGGCTGCAGATGAAATGAAGCTTAAATGAAGAATGATATGAGATGAAGCAAATGTTTATGTCCCTGGATATATGTATGCATATGCACATTCTATTCTATTCTATACTTAACTCTGACATCAGGTGGAATACTGCTGCAAGAGGGTGAGGTCTTTACCTGTCAGATGAATATTACGTTTCCAGACTTCTGTCTTCTCCTGGTCTTGGACCATCAAAGTCACTTTCTCTGGGTTTGACATCAGGAGAACCTCAAAATTTGGAATGAAATTTGGTCCATAATTTGAGCGAAACCTTGCACGCTGAAAACCAGAGGAATGTCATGTCATTTTCATACCTGCTGTAAAATTTAATCTGGTACTTCATTGTGAATCCATTCCCAACTATATCCATGATCATTTTGTAAGAGTATGTGAGACTTGACTCACCTCAGGCTGTATTTCTAAGTCCTCAGGTTCACAGTGGACACTGTAACTTTGACCAATGCACAGTTCACAGTCAGTGAAGATCTTGGTAAATTCAGCATCTGCATGTTGGGCCTTAACCTTCAGCAACAGAACATTTTTATTCTAATGTTAATGCTCAAAGGGTCGAGTCAATTTTATATATTGAACACATCTAAAAACAGCAGAGTTTTACAGATATCAGTGGAGATGAAATAATCTATTCTGTACTTTGCAGTTAACCAATTAAGAGAGGCAGGGTTGTCTGTTAGAACATCTATTTACGCCACCTGGTGGACTTATGTATAACGAGTGACACTGGGAGACAGAAGTTTCTGCCTAGAGATCCAGAAGAAACCCTAAAATCTAAATAACAGTCTGAAGGTTTACAGTTCAGATGTTCAGTTTCAGAGATTCACAGAATGAGAAGGTTTAATAAAAGTTTAGGTTTATTGTTAGAACATATGACAGACAGCTTTACCTCTGGCAGAGGGACGTTGTTTGGAAGCAGATGTACATCAAGTGTTGGAGGCCCTCTAACTGGAGGTCGGAGGAACAGCAGAACATTGCAGTTTACTGGCATTCTCAGTAACCATTTAACTGTATCTCTGACCAGCCCAAAGGCAGAGAGGTGAGGAACCTTCACAACCACATGAGTCTCTGTGATCTCCAGCGGCTCCAAGATTTCTGTTCCATCATCAGTCTTGTGGACGACAGACAGCAGGCCTTCAACCTGCAGCACTGTGAAAGCACAGAGCTGTTAAACTTTGTTTTACTGCGAACAGGTTCATCCCTGCCTCATTCAATTTTTAACATTTGAGTTCAGAGATCAAATTGATCTAGTGTCATTAACTCTGAAGCATCACAAGGATGTGACAGTTCGCCTCCATCCTTTATTCTGTCTGGATGTGTACATTTAGTTTTATGCAAGAACTGTCTTTATTTTGCATTGTGCTGAACACAGTTATTTGAAGTACTATGCATTCATACAGAACTTTCCAGTTTTACTGATTCATTGAAGATTGAAGACAGTAAAGTCTTTACCATCCTTTGTTTCACAGTGTGGGAGGTGGAGCTCACAGACAGCATTCTCAGGACACTGGATATCAAACAGAGGTCCTGCAGCCATCTTTCCAGCTGATTGGAGTTGGTTCTCATCCCATTGGACAGTCCTGTAGAACAGCTCCGCCTCCCGAGTCACAACAAAAACCAGTCTAGTTGAAGTACACCTGAACCCACCTGGACCAGGACACCTGAACCTGCAGGATGCAGACAGCAGAATGACCACAATGCAGGTATGTTTGCCTCTGGAGCTGTAGAGTCTGATCTGTGATGACAGGCCTCCTGCAACACCTGCTGCTATAGTTAGAAATTATTAGTGCTGCTTATAGTATTACTGTTACTTGTAATCACTATTTTAACTGTCATTATTCTTACTACTACTGTATTACTGATACCACTTTACATTTTGGAATCTGCGTTACGTTATGTTCTCCTGTCCCTATTGTCTATTCCTCATCTGGCTCGTAGTAATGGCCCAGGGATGTTAGACAAGACCCCCTGGAGGACATATAGACCAGATGGGCAAACTCCTACAATCCCTCCAGCAACCTTGCAAGGGTAAAGAGCTTGTCCATTGTTCCAGGACCAGGTCAGAATCCACACTGATCCTCTGGGATCTGAAGTTCGACATTTGGTTGGAGCCTGCTTTCAAGTAACCTGACTTAAACTTTCCCAGGGAGACTGAGCAGTGTGATACCCTGATACATGAAATAAACGTGGGACCCACCACCCTGCTCTGCCAATCCCCAACCTACACACAACATTGCAGATGAGCATCAGCCTGGACGGCTCAACAATGTCCACAACCTTCAGCATCGCAGGGCGAGTCTCATTGACACCTGGTGCCTTGCTGCTGAGGAGCTTCTTTACCACCTCAGAGACCTCTGCTAGAGATAGGAGTGAGTCTTTGTAGGACAGTGCACATACATACAAATAAAGTCCATTGATGTTGTGGTTCATAGAAAAGAATATAATCTCTCTAAAATGAGAAATGCATCCTAGATTCATTCCTCCTCACATTTTTTTCCTGTATCTCTCCTCAAGTTCTCAGTGAGGAAAACACTCAAGTGAGGGAAACATAATGGCGCATAAAAGACAAATATACAACACATAATGTCACAGTACACACATGATACCTTGAACATTGACAGAGGGGGACAGGACAGAGGGGGACAGAGCTGACCCTAAGACCACCAAAACTGTAGAGAGCACAACAGGAGACTGCAGTGCCTCAAAAAAGCTGTGGGAGAAGAAGGAGATGACTTAAAGTAGTGTTTTTTTTTTTTATCAGATTACCTGTATGAGACTCGTGTAGACTCAGTTTGCAGGTCAGGTGTGAAGCTTGATGGAGGCTGGAATTCAGGGAGGAAAAACACTGGTTATTTTACTGGAAATAACCAACTTGTGTTCAGTGAAGATAAACAAATATTCTTACACAGTCCAGACTTCTCTGAAGATCAGTGTACAGTTCAAGGAGAAAATTAAGTCTGAGAGAAGTCATAGTGTTACACAAGTATAAGGTGTCATTTACAGATTACATCTAAATGGTTTAAAGCACAGTAGATTCTGCAGTCTGTGGAGAAAGG
Organism: Lates calcarifer; assembly: GCF_001640805.2. Classification (NCBI taxonomy): domain Eukaryota; kingdom Metazoa; phylum Chordata; class Actinopteri; family Centropomidae; genus Lates; species Lates calcarifer. Next base: position 9,473 of record NW_026118147.1, read on the forward strand.
ATTATGACATATAAGAAGAAAAAATACAACAGATTTAACTGAACTCAAAAACTGACTTAAAGAAATATATAAGTCATGAAAAGTAGGTAATGGCACAAATCTACTCAAGAATATTTGAAGAGGATGTTTCTATCTCTAATTGTTTGAAGGTAGTGGGTGCCGCATAACATAAAGATGAATATTAATGAAAATAGCACCAAATTCCCCCTTGTGTTACTACATTGGAACTTTGAAAAGGAAATACTACTGCAGTCATTTTAAAATAATCTCACCAGTTTATATCAGATATTTTGACAGCAGCCATGTTGTCAGACTGTAGAACTGCTCAAACTGCAGACACAGGGCCAAAATTTCTGATCTGCCAGAAACACAACTGCTCTTCTGAAAGCAGATTGTTGATCGTTCTGGTGATTGATCAGGCATTGTGACTTCACACTGACAGAAATTTGTTCTGATTTTACTCAAGACAGATGACATGACAGATTAAGAGTAAAAAAAACTGAGTTGAATCTGTCCAGTGTCTGCCTGTCTGAAATGTTTTTTCATTGTCAAAATGTTCAGAAACCTTCTCACTTATCACACAGTGCAAAAATATGCACAATAATTGGTCTTTCTCCACCCGTGCAAAGTGGTTGAAAAGTCCCAAGCTACAGCAGATGTGTTGAGCACTTCAATCTGTCTGGAATATTAAGACACAGTGGTTATTCTCTCACCTTCATCTGCTTTGTTTCATCCTCTGATGCTCCCGGCTTCTTTGAGTCATCCTCAAACACGTCCAGGTTTGTGCTTTCCTCAGAGGCATCAAGCTTCTTTGTGTTGTCTTCAGATGCATCCGGCTTCTTTGTGTCAACCTTAGACACATCAAGCTTTGCATCGTCTTCAGATGCATTTGGTGTCTTTGAGTCATCCTGACATGCATCCAGCTTTACATCTGCTGTGTTTGGGTCCAGTTTGATTTCAGAGTCAGGGAGAATAACATATACAGCAGACGTCAAAAATCAGCATTTACGGTTACTCTTTTCATCATATCTCATCAGATATAAAGTCAGACAATGAGCAGAGTCCAACAGCAGCAGCTCAAAACCTCCTGTCATCACTTTCTCAGACTCTCCTGGTTTTCTGGTGGCTACGCATCAACCTGTTCGGATGTGTCAAAATATCTGATATGGAGTTGACCCAAGTCTATAATAGTCTATAATACTAGCTGCCTTTATTCAGTGAAGGTATCAGTATCTTGTGCTAGCATCAGCTGCATTGACACAAGGATGTAGTTGGGTTTATTTAATGCTTGTGGATCACAGACGTGCAATGATACTTTAGCTTAAAGTCAGAACAACGACAATCATCAGCACAAACCAGCAGAATGCTGCATTCACTGACAATATATAGAAAATCGTTCGACTAAAATTAATCTACTTATCTTCCAGTTATGCTCCCTGGCTCCATAAAGACCCACCAGGTCTCTGACACATTTCATAAGAGATTTATTTTAGACAGGAATCCATAATAAACAATGAGTATTACATTTACTCGCTGTAGTGTGTAAAATGATCAGCATGAATATATATATGTGTGTATGTGTATAGTATATAGTATATAGTGGTGTTTTCTCTTCTGAATCATTTCAATGTACTGCAGTGATACAGCACACTGAAATACTCTGATGTCGTCGCTCTGATTGCAAACAAAACTTATCAATCTCCTAATAAAGGTGACATTTGCACATAAATTCTGTCCATCAAATTAAGGATCTGTTCAGATTTTAAGGATCCAGATTTTCTCAAAGGAAACACAGCCTGTGGTTCTTTAGGAGATGAGCACAGGTGATTTTCAGAGTTCATACCAAAATGCAATTTCTAAAGACAGTGTTTCAGTACTCACATGTTTTGACTCTGGAAGCTTTAATCACCCTGCTGTTGACCCTGTAGGGACAAATACAACCACAAAAATATATATATATTTTTTTTGGGTTAACTTAATTAAACCTAGCAGTCTCAGCCAGCTGAATATAAACTGATTCTGTATCAATAAGCCTTATTGGTGGGTTAGTCAGTGAACTTTGGGCTCAACCAGTGTAAACTGTTACTGTCACCACAATTCCTCAAGCAGTGAGAACTTATTTTTTTTTATTTATAAATAACTTCTGGGGTCAAGAAATATCTTAGTTTATTTTCCAAGCAAATTTTCTCCAAAGTAAAAACTGATTACTGACTACTTTTGTGGTAATTAAAGGCACCAATTTTGATTTGTTCTTTCCTATATAAGATTTTACATTTACATATACATTGCTTCTGCCTGGCTCATCATCAGGTGACTCCCTTCATTACTGGTTGTTTCGGCACTAGTCACAACGTCCTCTTTGGGGTGTGCCAGGCAGGCTAATGTGATGTCTTCAATTGATCTACTTTGGACCAGACTGACTGTGCACAGCACAGATTATTATGTTGATTGACCCCTGTTTCCATGGTGATCTATACACTTTATATTGAGCCAGTGTCAGAGTGAAAAGCTGGAGTTAAGCCCAAACTAAGCTGACTGACATTCATCTGACTTCATGACACAGACTTCCTGATATATTCCTGATGACTGACATCTGATTGGCTGACTCTTCTCTTTCTGTCCAATCCTGAAGCCTGTCACCATTCTCCTCTCACAGCTTCACTGAGGAAAGCAGCCACTGAGAAGGTCCCAGCTTTACAGGAAACACTGGATCTTTGCTCTGATACTAACTGTGTTTAGGACAATACTGATGGAAGCAGCATGGACTGACTCCAAATACTGACCCCAGAGTCTCCAGTCTACAGTCTGGACTCTGCAGTAAACCACACAGCTCCTTCACTCCTGAATCCTTCAGGTTGTTGTGACTCAGGTCCAGTTCTCTCAGATGGGAGGGGTTGGACTTCAGAGCTGAGACCAGAGAAGAACAGCTGAGCTCTGACAAACTGCAGTTCATCAACCTGAATAAAGAATAAAAGATGGAGATCAAATCATTGATAATCAATCAGATCTGTCCTAATCAATGATGTTTAGTCTAAAATGAGTAGAGTGACTTTCCAAATGTCAGCTCAACATTCAGACACCTGTTCATGTCAACACTGATTCAGAACCTGCTGCTGACCTCAGTCAGTCTCTAACTACAGGATCAATATCACATCAGACACATTGGACTAAAACCTTCCTACAATACTTTTGATTAAAGAGTGAAATGGATCAAACTTTAAATATCCAGTCCTGATCCAGTAACAATAACAGTAACAGATGATTTAATGGAATACTTTGGAAAATGCTTTGCAGAGATGTCACACACAGACAAGTTGCTAAGAATAAGAATAAGAATGACTAAAAAATGCATTTCCTAAAGAAAATGCATTGTGAATGTTTACAACTTAAAGAAACTGGTGAAGCACGTCTCAAAATTGCTTTTGTCTAAATTTTTATGTATAAATTGTGTGTGAGAAAGTAAAGATGTGGGAGCTACTGTGAATGCTGAATCAGCATCCACACCAATAATGATAACACCTTACATTACAAGATTTGCAGTTAATGGAGTGAAATATTTCAAATCAACAGCGAGCTTCTTTAAACTTTTTGTCTTTCACACATTTAAAGAATAAATTCAACTGGATGAAAAAAATACAACAATTTCCTCACTTGTGTTAAAGATCAAAACACACACAGTCCTGACAGTTCACTGTGATCAATGAAAAATGTTTTTTTTTCTTCAGTTTTTTTTGTACAAATATTAGCTGTGAGGATCTTCTGTCTGTTGCTGTGATAAAAATTTAGTTTGACCAACTGGAAAGTTTTTACAATGTATTTAGAAAACATTCTAGTGAACAGACATTATTCATGACAACTGACTGAAATGAACTGAACCTGAAGGAATAATTCTCAGTGTGAGATCAGAACAACTGACAATATGGAACAACCACTATTTAACATGTCATTCATTCTAAATGAATGGATTCAAGTTCTGTGTGAAGATAAATGAGGTTCAGTTGTGGATTAAAGATATAAGATCTCCAACAGTAACAGACAGTGAACTGACCTCAGAGTCTCCAGTCTACAGTCTGGACTCTGCAGAAAACCACACAGCACCTTCACTCCTGAATCCTGCAGGTTGTTGAAACTCAGCTCCAGATCTCTCAGATGGGAGGGGTTGGACTTCAGAGCTGAGACCAGAGAAGAACAGCTGATCTCTGACAAACTGCAGCGCCACAGTCTGAATAAAGAATAAAAGATGTAGATCAAATCACTGATAATCAATCAGATCTGTCCTAATCAATGAACTTTTGTCTAAAATGAGTAGTGACTTTGTCCTTCTGTTATTGTGGATCATCATAATGTCAGCCTTCTACAGACATCATCCAAATGTCAGCTCAACATTCAGACACCTGTTCATGTCAACACTGATTCAGAACCTGCTGCTGACCTCAGTCAAGTCCCTCTTAAAAGTTAGAAACAGGAACAGTTCTGATCAAAAGTTTACATACACTTGTAAAGAGCACATGTTATGGCAGTCTTGAGTTTTCCAATAATTTCTACTTCTAATTCTTATTTTTCTGTGAAGGGATGTTTGGGGCACGTACTTCTTTGTCACACAAGACCCTCAGAAATTTAGTTTATTTTGTTTTAAGCCTTGCAGGATGCCAAGGGGGTCATGGGAGTTTGACCATCTAGTCTATGTGTATTTTGTGGACTATGAGAAGGCGTATGACCGTATATCCTGGAGGCCCTTGTGGCTGGTACAGTGGGTGTATATGGCATTGGGGCTGCCGATTCAAGCCATCCAGTCCTTGTACAACCAAAGTGAGAGCTATGTCCACATTCTTGGCACAAAGTCAAACATGTTTTCAGTGGGTGTTAAACTCCTACACAAGGTTGCCCCTTGTCTCCAGTCCTATCTGTGATATTCATGGCCAGGATCTCAAGGCACAGCTGAAATGATGTGTTCAGTTTGGGAACCTCAGAAGCGCATTCTTGCTCTTTGCAGATGATGTGGTTCTATTGGCTTCATCAGACCAAGACCTTCAGCGTGCACTCAGGTGGTTTTCAGCCAAGTGTGAAGTGGTCAGGATGAGAGTCAGTACCTGAGGCCATGGTTTTCTGCCAGGCAACTGCGGATTGGTCCCTCTGGGTCAGCAGTGTTGTAATGATGTACTGGACTGTTGTGGTGAAGAGGGAGTTGAGGCATAAGGCAAATCTCTGGATTTACCAGTGGATCTATGTTCCAAAGCTTACCCGTGGTCATGAGCTTAAAGTAGTGACTGAAAGAATGAGATTGCGTAGTGGCTAAAATAAGTTTCCTCCATCGGGTGTCTGGGCTCAGCCTTAGTGATAGGGTTAGCAGCTCAGACATCTGGAGGGAACTTGGAGAAGACCCACTGTTCTGAAGGTTTCATTGAAGCAAACAGACATTATTCATGACAACTGACTGAAATGAACTGAAACTGAAGAAATTATTTTTAGTCTAAGATCAGAACAACTGACAATATGGATTAACCACTATTTAAAATGCCAATCAATCTATTCTAGATGAATAGATTCAAGTTCTGCATGAAGATTCAATTGTAGATTATAGACATAAGATGTAAGAGACAGTGAACTGACCCCAGAGTCTCCAGTCTACAGTCTGGACTCTCCACAAGATTACACAGCTCCTTCACTCCTGAATCCTGCAGGATGTTTCCACTCAAGTCCAGATCTCTCAGATGGGAGGGGTTGGACTTCAGAGCTGAGACCAGAGAAGAACAGCTGATCTCTGACAACCTGCAGTTCTTCAATCTGTATAAAGAATAAAAGATGTAGATCAAATCATTGATAATCAATCAGATCTGTCCTAATCAATGAGCTTTTCTCTAAAGTGACCAGATTTTGTTTTTGTGTTGTTTTTGGTGCAGACTATTAATCTATCTTTCCGTTGCACCCTAAAAGTGTGTGGCTTCAAATGATTCATCAATGATGACATGAAGAGTAATGTTGCCAACAATAACTTCTCAGTTAAAAAAACACAGTTAAATGTGTTACAGTCAGTGAGTGTTCCTTTGGAGGCCAAGTGTTCATGTTAAATGATGCTTTGGTCGATCACTGGGCCCCACAATGGGTATTAGGCTGTGTCATCATAAATCTGCTGGGGCCCATGACAGGAAAACACCATTCTCAAACCCTGATCTAAAGAACCTTTAAATTGACCTAACACTCTGTTCAGCTGCTTTTAACTCTGACCCTCAGCCAACCACAGAGTAAATACTCAGCAGCTTAACCCGGTCTTACATGTACAGTGTAGTTGTTCAGGTTAAGCTACAGTAGCTGATCCAACTGGCTTGTTAGGAAGCTTTATCTGAGAGCCAGGCCCACTCAGCCATAATTCCATTGATCTCATCACGAGCCACTACTTAGCAACTTGTAAGGAGAGCCAGGTGAGGAGTCACACCTTTGGACATCCTCTCAATAACAGCTGTTTCACTGAGTTGGACCAACAACTCCCAGAAGGTTCAACAGTTTGTCAGCATCCCAGATCCACTCCCCTCTCTACCTGGCCCCCCACACTCAACACAACCCTCCATCACAGGTTAAATTCAGTCCAGTATCAGCAGCCACCAGCATGCTAACCAGCTACAACCAGCTAACTTCATGTCAGGCTGCTCAGCAGCCTGTTGCTACCATTAGAAATCCACCAAGCTACAGCCCAGTGATCACCCTCAGCTGCCTGGCAAAAGACCCTTAATATAGGGACATCTAGACTTTTATGCCTGAGGAACACCCCTCAAGGTTGAACAAAGGGTCATAGATCTTGTTTGCCCTTTGGCACCCCTTTGTCTGCCACCTGGAAGTGGCACCCCACCCCTAGGGTTATCTTTCACACTTGGGGTATCTTACCAGATTTACATCTTGATGAGAATGTAAATAAGTAAGTGGACGAGATGTCACAAATGGTCACAAAGAAAGAAATTTACCATTACAATTCCCCCTTTTGATTATTGATTAATCACAACTTAATTATCCAACACATTAATTAATTGTAATGGTAAACTTCTTTTTCTTCTTTCTTTGGCTGCTAATTCTCATCAAGATGTAAATCCAACACTAGCAGACTGACTGAGCCACCATATAAACCAAACAACATTCACCCAATCTTAATAGTCCTCCAAGCAAACCAGCCAAGATTCTTCAGCTTCCTCATTTTAGCAGCAACAAGTCAAACACATCCTGAGTTCATGCTTCAAGCTGTGCTCTTACCTGTCTTTACCTGTCTCACCTTTGTTCTAACCAGCCCTTCACTGGGAATGGGTGCAGTGACTGCCATGTTCTTCACTGCCTGCTTTAATCTCAGCTCTCTAACACTCAGTTGAGGTAACAGGGACCAGACTGATATGACAGCTAACCACTACAGCCAGCCTCCACTGGACCTGGGTTTTTCAACCACACTCCTCTGCCTCTGCTGCCGGCTCTGTATATCTGAGCTGTTTCCTCTCATAGGTAATTTCTGTTCTGTTTCCTGTTTTTCTGACCACAACACAACATCTGGTCTGAGATCAGTGGGAGTGAGAAACTACAAAGCTGTCCTGCACCTGTTTCTTTTTGCAGTGAGTTAACCTCTAAGAGTTTACTGTCAGGCTGCTGACACCTCAGCACTTAATGATGTCTCCAGCTGTATTGGCCTTGATACAGGTTTGTTTTACACCCTGACAGAACGACCTAAAGTGAAGCTTGTGTTTTTGTTGCAATCTGAAGGTCTGTGGCTGATTCTGATGAAGACAGATGCAGCTTCTGTCAGGTTCAAATGAGCATTGGTGCCAGGGGATCTGTAAGTTTGCGTTGGACTTTGATTTTCATTGAGAGTCTTTTCTCTTCACCAGCTGATTTTATAAATCCTCACACAGAAATCACTAATATATACCAAAAAAACTCCAGACAGTGAACTGACCCCAGAGTCTCCAGTCTACAGTTTGGACTCTCCAGCCCAGTGGACAGTATCTTCACTCCTGAATCCTGCAGGCTGTTGTGACTCAGGTCCAGTTCTGTCAGATGGGAGGGGTTGGACTTCAGAGCTGAGGCCACGACTTCACAGTGAGTCTCTGAGAGTCCACAGTTAATAAGTCTGTGATTAGAGAAAATATAAAATGTGTTAGAATAACATCAGATTTAAATTGTAATAAAAAATAAACTCAGTACATATGATGACACAACATGATCAACATCTGTTTGATCAGGTTTGCATGACGCTCACAGCGACAACACCTCAAAAAAAATGAAATAAAATAAAATAAAATCACCGAGCCTTTCTACAGTTCCTCACAGCTGGGATCAGCCTCAGTCGTCCCTCCCATGATGTGTTATACTCTTCCAGGTCCAACTCATCCAGAACCTCCTCTGACATCTGCAGCATGTAGGCCAGAGCTGAGCACTGGATCTCAGAGAGTCTCTGCTCTGATCTGTTCTCTGACTTCAGGAACTCTTGGATCTCCTGATGAACTGAGTGGTCGTTCATCTCCATCAGACAGTGGAAGATGTTGATGCTTCTGTCAGGAGAGATTTTGTACATGTTCATCTCCCTTCAGGTTGTTGATGGCGCTCTGGATGATTTCTGGACTGTTCTCTGTCTGACCCAGCAGGCCTCCTAAGAGTCTCTGGTTGGACTCCAGAGAGAGGCCATGAAGGAAGCGAACAAACAGGTCCAGGTGGCCATTTTCACTTTCAAGGGATTTATACATGACTGCACTCAAGAAGACATTCAGAGATTGGTCACGGCTATTATGTTCCACATCCAGTTTCCATCGGAAGCCCTTTGAGGAAGAATAACTCTTTACATGTTCCCATTTTCCCAGGAAGTCCTTCAGTACCTGTGTGTTCCTGTTGGTGAAACAGTGGAACATGTAGACTGCAGCCAGAAACTCCTGAACGCTCAGATGAACAAAGCAGTAGACTGTTTTCTGGAAGATCACACTCTCTCTTTTGAAGATCTCTGTACAAACTCCTGAGTACACCAAGGCCTCTGTCACATCAAGACCACACCGCTCCAGGTCTTCTTGGTAGAACATGATGTTTCCTTTCTCCAGATGTTCAAACGCCAGCCTCCCCAGCTTCAGAAGAACTTCCCTGTCAGCCTCCGTCAGCTCCTGTGGACTCGTCTCATGTCCCTCATGGTACTTGTTCTTCTTCCTCTTTGTCTGAACCATCAGGAAGTGTGAGTACAGGTCAGTCAGGGTCTTGGGCAGCTCTCCTCTCTGCTCTGTAGTCAACATGTGCTCCAGAACTGTAGCAGTGATCCAGCAGAAGACTGGGACTCCACACATGATGTGGAGGCTCCTGGAGGTCTTGATGTGTGAGATGGTTCTGTTGGACAGCTCTTCATCACTGGATCTCCTCCTGAAGTACTCCTCCTTCTGTGGGTCAGTGAAGCCTCGTACTTCTGTTACCCTGTCAACACATGAAGGAGGGATCTGATTGGCCGCTGCAGGTCTGGAAGTTATCCAGACCAGAGCCGAGGGAAGCAGATTCCCCTGGATGAGGTTTGTCAGCAGCTCGTTGACTGATGACTTCTGTGTGACGTCAGACACAACCTTCCTGTTGTTGAAATCCAGTGAAAGTCTGCTTTCATCCAGGCCGTCAAAGATGAACAGAACTTTACAGACAGCCAGCTTCTCTGCTGTGACCTTCTGTAATGTTGGATGGAAAACATGGAGCAGCGTGAGAAGACTGTACTGCTCATCTCTGATCAGGTTCAGCTCCCTGAACGAAAGCAGAACCAGCAGACTGACATCTTGGTTTTCCAAGCCCTCTGCCCAGTCCAGAGTGAACTTCTGCACTGAGAAGGTTTTTCCAACACCAGCGACGCCGTTGGTCAGAACCACTCTGATGTGTCTCTGTTGGTCAGGTAAGGCTTTAAAGATGTCCTGGCACCTGATTGGAGTGTCATGGAGGGTCTTCATCTTGGAAGCTGTCTCCAGCTGCCCCACCTCATGTTGGGTATTAACCTCTTCACTCTGTCCCTCTGTGATGTAGAGCTCAGTGTAGATCCTGTTGAGGAGGGTTCTACTTCCTGTTCCATCAGTTCCTTCAGTCACACGTTCACATCTCCTCCTCAGACTGATCTTATGTTCATCTAAAACCTCCTGCAGACCACTATCTGCTGAAAGACAACAAACACTGTCAGACTAAAGACAATCTGATTATTCTTTTCATCAGCTCCAGAAAAACTAAAGACAAACTCTGGCAAGTTTGTGTTCATGTACTTCAAACAACGGTGACTGAAACAGAGAGGATCATGTTGGAGCCAATAAATGTTGAACAATACTTGCTTTTACAGAAATTACTGCAATTGGACCCATGGCTCATCACAGGGCAGACAGCTGGAGACTGATTTGTCGTCTTCTTCCTCCAAATCACTCATCTTTTCTAATGTGAGGAGTTAACCTGTGAAACTGGAGACAAACACACAAAAACCATTATCAGGGAACCATTATTAGAAACTTCTGACTGAAAGAGAAACAAAACCTTTAATGTCAGTTTGTTGTCATGTGTCTTTGTATCAGCTGATGATAATAACTACAGTTTATGACAAAGTATAAAGAGATGGAAGAATCCTTATTGGATTCAGCTGCAGCACAAAGAGCTGCAACATGTCAGGAATATTTCCACTGAGGCAGCAGCTCATGACTGTTTGTGATTTGGCTGCTTTTCATTATTTCTACCACTGTGTGTCGCTGTAGTGAACACTGTGTTAACCCTTGTGCCTTCTTCAAATGTACACGCTCAAAAAACTGCTATTAAATCATCATATTTTTTTCTGCTTTTTTTCCAGAAATCTTTCAAACAACTTCAAACGTGCTCAAAACTATCAAACTTTCAATCATTTTCAGGATTTTAATTCTTTAAATGCCAGTTTAATTGTGTGAAATACTTCTTTATTTATTACAAAAAAACAAAAGAAAAAAAAATTCCACATAATGAACAGTATGGAGATTGGGCTTTGGTGGTGATTACAGTCTTGGATATTTCAAAAATTAGCAACAAAATGTATAAATTTGATTGCATTAGTATTTTAAGAATTTATTTTGTTGGGGCCCCTGATGGTCACATGGCTCCTTAATATGAATGGCAAAATGGTTGAATCTGGTGGAATACAGTAAAAATGTCAAACAACACTACTTTTCTTCAAAATGAAATCCTGTGACTGGAAAAGAGGAAGCGCAGTGTTTCCTGGATCAGAGTCTGAGTCGCCTGTGTTCACTGAACTTCTCCGTCTCTGTTCGCTCTTCCCGCCTCTCCACGCGCTCACAGCTCGGTCACTTTAACCTGAAATGTGTCGGAAGTAACATGGAAACAACTCACCAGCTTCTTCTGACCGCAGAAACTTTCATATCTTCACCAACTCCACCAACACTTCCCTCCTGTTCCTGCTCCGTGTCTACCTAAACAACAGGAGGCGTGGTGCCGACGCTCCGCCCACTTCTCACGGGAGCGCGCACAGGTGAACGCGGAAACTAGCAGACACTGTAATGATCTGTCCTGTTTAGAAACATGTCATGTTCTTTGTGGGCTTCAAAGTGATTATAGTTGAGTAAAAGTGAAAAAGGGGCGACGGAAGATGTTGAAGTACAATACTGACCTGAGATGTAATGGAGTAGAAGTATATACATTTATCTGACAGATTTAGTTACTCATTACTTTGCAAATTAAGACTCTTGTAAATAAAATGTAGCTTTTAAAATATGATTCATCCACCCAACAGTTTATATTTTATGTTATAAACACAGCTTTAAATGATTTGTGAGTTACTGATGAGTCCATTGCAGAAACATTAATTGCTAACTTGTTAGATTATCATTTAGACTGGAAAGAAAACTGATGAATTACTCTTTTTACAGTGTATCAGTACTTTTACTTGAGTAAGTAAAAGTGAAGTAACGCTTTTATCTGTTAAACGTGTTGTAATAAACGAGGTTAAACAGGAAGTGTAACTTTGGCCCTCGTGTTCTCCCTCACTCTGATCTTTGTGAAAGAATAAAAACAGGTGTCACGTGACGCTTTGAACCGACGTGACAAGTCTTCGATGACGTCGTTGCTATGGAGACCGAGCACAAACACGACGCGTTTCAAGGTGTTTTTCTCACACTTCTCACAGGTAAGGTGGAAAAAAAACCTCGCTGTTATTTGACTTTACGCAGGTCGCGCGATGAACCGAGTGTTTCAGTCACGTTAACGGACAGACGGAGGTTTAATGTGAGGAGGGAAACGACCGGAAACCACGAACTGCTCATTTTATGAAGACAGAGAAGAGGAGAGGAGCTGAAGGATAACTCCGGTAATTTTAAACCTGGGCTTTGTTGTTCTTATGTATCTCATGTATGTAAATTATTTAAAACATCAGCACCAGACTCCACTGACAAAAACAGGGATTTTACTGGGAGCTGCCTGAATACCACTGCCTCCATCCATTTTATCAGTGGAGTCTGGTAGAGATATACAGAGATGTTTCTGGTTAAACTAAAAGGATCTGACTCTTTAATAAAAAGCTCTGTCTCTGTAGGAATCCTATCATCATGTCCTCAGACTCTGAGAAGAACAATCTGAGTCTGTCAGAGACAAAACAAGAACTTTAGTGGACGGACAAGTTTACTGTTTCTGATCAATACAGCACCAAATCCAAAAACATGGGGGAAAAAAACCCAGGTTCAAAAGTACCAGAGTCACCAGAGCTTTAAGTAAAAGTACAACAGTATTATAAGGTAATCCTCTTAAATACTTTTAGTCCAGTGAGTGCTGATACTAGATTTGTGTGTTGCAGTCGGATATTAAACAAACGAGCATCAGCAGCAGAGACGAGGAGGCGTCATGCCGAAGAAAGCCAAGAAAGGTGGAGGAGGTGGAAAGACGGAGGAGGAGAGACTCCTGTACCTGCAGCAGAGAGCTCAGGCTGAGGAGGAGATGGCCAAGAAGAAAGAGGAGATACTCACACTGTTCCTGAAGGTAACGTTCATTTCCTTTCAGGGTCAACGAGGGATGTAAAAATATGTTCATGTGTTTTATATTTTTCTTGTTTCCTGAGGCCAAAAAGTTTTTAAGTAACATTTGTTCCTGTGTAAATATCTGAATGTGTGTTGAAAATTGAAATTTATATTTATTATGAAATATAAACCAGTGAATGATCGAATCATTAAAATGTTGCTCTATAAGCAAATACAGATTTCACTGGAGTTTATTTGGAACCTTTTGGCGAGCAGCTCTTCCCTTCGCCACCCACATCGGCTTTTCCTCTGTTTGAAATCAGGACAAGTTGCAGAAGGAGGAGAAGAACACTGCAGTGAACCTGCTGAAGCTGAACGAAGGCTGGAGGTCGATTCTCCGTCAGACTCGAGCCGCTGAGCTTCGTAAAGACATCACCGTCCTCAGTCAGACGTTTGAGAGGCAGCTGGACGGCCTGAACAACGTCATCAAGGTGAGCTGAGGTCCAACCTGCTCCTCAGCCCGTCCCTCACACCGGACGTCAACCTGTCGACTCTCGGTAAGCCACTTCCTGTCTGTCTCTTTGTTCTGCAGAATCTGGAGCGTGACCTGCAGGAGGCGGAGCGTCAGTCGGCTCAGGTGCGGCGGGTTCACCTGCAGCACCTGGAGCGTCTGTGGGCTCAGCAGGACAAACGGCTGATGGTTCTGCAGCAGCAGTGGGAGGACGCCCTGCACCACCTGAGCTCCAGGTTCAGATCTGAGAGGTCGGTCTGAGGAGCCACAGCGCCCCCTGCAGACAGAACAACATAAACATGACATTAGGCTTCAAGAAAAACTGTGGAGCTGCAGCTCACAGCAAAGACCACGTCTGACAGGTTAAACCCTCACCTAGTAACTACTGACTGATCACATCATGAGTAACCATGAGTAAAGAAATGCAAAGTGACTTCAGAGAGAAAAACAGAGACAAGGAAACAAAATGACTGGAAACAAAAACTCCACAGGGAGAAAATGACTACAAAGAAATGCAAAATTAAGAGAGAAAAAAGAGACACAAAACCAATACACAGAAACTCAAACCAATGCAACATGACTATAAAAAGAGGCACGATGAACAACACTGTTATTTCTTGCGTACAGGTGGAAATGTGAAGGTGTCACCAGCGTCATTAGGGATCATCCATTCCTGTTTTGATCTCTCTGGTGTGTGTTTTTCAGGAAGCAGATGTTGGCACATTCTCAGCAGCAGCGAGCTGATCTGGAAGATGCGACGTTCACTGTGGAGCAGCAACACAAAGAAGTGATGAACGAAATCCACAGACTGTACAGCGAAAGCATCGCGTCATACCAGAGCACTCACGAAGACCGGGTATCCTCACAGAACCAGTTCCCCTTGAGGTGTCCTGACAGGCTCTGAGGTTTGTCTTGTCTCAGTTTCGTCTCCTGTCTCCTCCTCTCTCTGTGGACAGGTGGCCTCTCTGGGCATGGAGGACAAGGTGGGGCTGAAGGCGAAGGCTCTTCAGAACCAGGAGACTCTGCAGCTTCGCAAAAATGACTCAGAGAAGCTGGATGAACTGGTCCTCAGAAACCAGCGTTATATTAAAATGACAGAAGAAGTCACAAAAACAATCAAAGAGTTGCAGGTCAGTGCACAGATGAACATATTATCAGTTACATCTATGTAGGGCTGGGAGAGGCAAAAATATTACGACCTTTTCAGCTGATTGTAAAGATTTGTTGTTTCTATCTTTGTTGGTACTGACCGGCAACATGTTTTTCAGACTGTCTTAATCTTAATCTAATCTGTTCAGAGGATAATGTGAATTCTTCACTTTCTTTCCTCTTGTCAGTTCCTCTCATGTTTTTGACTCATCCACAGCTTTCTTTACCGCCAGTAGATCAGGAGATGGGTTTGTACTTTGACCTGCAGCTGCTGCCTGCTGTCGTGTTAAAGCTGCCGTGTGATGTGAAATCGAATGAAAACCCTGAGCTTATCGTCTTAATCAACATAATTTTTTTTGCGATCCCGGATTGACATAGTTTTATTGGCCAGTCCTGTATATTTGTATACCCTATCAATCCAGTAGAGAATCAAGCTGATGATCTGATCTGGAGGAGAAAATCATACAAGCCAGGACCAGTCCACAACAACCTTCTTTAATCACTGATGTAAGCATCGGAGAAATCAGAATAAATACTGATTAAATGATGCATCTTGCCATCGTCCTGGTGAGAGCGTGAGCACTGATGTTGCTGCAGTGCGGAGGTGATGTTGGTGGTTCCTCACTGTGAAGCTGTGCAAAGGGTTTTGGATTTGTCGACTTGAGTGGTTGCATTTTTGCCAAATTCACACACTTTTGAACAGCACACAGCACATGGCACTATCACAGTGCCTCAATTGGACACCTTACAAGGGTCTACCAATATAAATGGAGGGGTTACATCCCACTTAGCCTTAGTTTGTGCAGGAGATTTGACTTTCCTGCACTGGCAGTGATGCATTTTACATCAACCAACAATGACTGCTTTGGTTTGCCAGAGCTGAAGAAGAGTGCAACAAAGGTTTCTGATGCTCCAGATAAAAAAGAAACTTGTTCAGGGGAAGGATTACCGTGTAAAAAGGAAATGATTGACTGTAATTACTCTCACTGCCAGAAGGGGGAGGCAAACCTCCAAAACTGTTCTCATTTCTCGTTCTCGTCCCAGGATGCCATCTCTCAGCAGAAGGTGAAGCTGAAGTCCAGTAACATAGAAAAAGAGTCTTTGGAACAAGATCTGAAGGCCGCCAGAAACGAAGGGAACAAAAGGACTCACAAGCTCCGCGATCAGCTGACCCAGCGTCACTCAGCGGCGAGGAAACAGCTCGTCGACCTCACTGTGCAGAGCAACAGCGCTGCCAAAAAACTGCAGGCAGTCATTGCCAAGGTGAATTCTCTCAATCCTTTTCTGTCAACTGCAACATTTCCTTGGTCTGATCCACCTGCTTGTTCTGTCGTCACTCTGTGATCTGGTGTTTCAGGGTGAGAGGGTTTTACGCGTCGCTGAAATGTGCCGAAAGCTGGAGGGCGAGCAGGAAAACGTCCTCACACCGTCGTTGGTCGTAGATAATCAAAGATCTGAGAGGGAGGAACTGACAAAGGTAGGCTGTGATTCTGGGCCTGAGTTCTTCCTGTCGGCCTCAAACCTCCACTGTCCGTCTGGTCCTGAATGTGAAGGTTCTCAAAGATTTCTCAAACAGCGCACACAGATGGAGTATTTAAGTACAACATTACCATGAACACAATAAAGAGCCGAAGGTGTAGACCTGGCCTCCAAACTCACTGGATCCCGATGTGATCCAGCATCTGTGGGCTGATCAGGAACAAGTCACATCCATGGAGGCTCCACCCTGCAACCCACAGGACACAAAGGATCCAGGACACCCCCAGTGGTCCTGATCCATTCCCCGATGGGTCAGAACTGTTTTGGCGGCACGAGGTGGAAACTACACAATATTAGACAGGTTCCACAGATGCTGGATCAGACTGGGATCTGGGGAGTTTGGAGCCCAGGTCAACACCGTGGGCTCTTTGTCGTGTTCCTCCAGACATTTCTGAGTAGGTTTTGTGGTGTGGTGGGAACACCGTCCTGCTGCGGGAGGACCCTGTTGCCATGAGTGGGGGTGTACTTTGTCTACAACAATGTTTAGGTGGTGGTACGAGTCAAAGTAACATCCAGATGAATGAGGGAGTCGAGGTTTCCCAGCAGAACGCTGGACTGTAACAGGATGATCAATGTTATTCATCTCTCAGTGGTTTAATGTTGGGGCTGATCAGTGTAAGTACTTTCACTTGTGCAGGACTTTTAGTTTAGTTTTTAGTTTAGGAATCTTCTTTAAAGAGGACAAAGCTTTAAGGTGCAGCTGCTGCTTTAGGAAACTCCTGGTTTGGTTTTAAAGCCTCCTCTCAATCAAACTCAGGTAGTTTTCCAGCTTGCTGACCTCGCTGACCTCTGCGTCTCTGTCTGTAGGAGATACCTGAGTTTCCGGAGCTGCATCAGGTGACGCGTCGCATCAACGCCGCTCTGCTGCATCGAGAAGCTCTGAAGAAACAGAGAGACGATCTGAGCCGAGAGAACCGGCAGCTGAGGCTCCTGCTGCGTCAGCACCTGGACGCCATGACGGTCAGCGACCACACCCTCGACGGACCCCACGCTCTGCTCGCCGTGTACCAGGCCCCGACCACGACCGCTCCGTCGGACGCCGGCAGACGGCACACCGTCATCGAGGCCGTTCATGCCGTCAAACAATCTCTGTAACACACACATGCAGAGGACTGTTAATGAAGCTCTGATAGTTTGAATAAAGAACGATGACGGGTTTTCACACGTCTACACCTGTTAAATAAACCACTAAGAATAATTTATCATTTTTGTCCTGACTCTGATTTTACTGTAAAATAATTGAACTCATGTTCCTCTCACTTACCTTTTTCCTGGAGCTTTCAAACATTTCCCACAGTCCTCTTCAGTGTAACTCGCTCTGGTGTCCGTAAAATAAATTCCAAACCTTTATGGCAAATGTTTTAAAAATCAACAAAATGAAATGTTTGAAATGAGATTCACAAGAAGCTGAACACACAGACCATCACAGACCACGATGACCCCGGTCCACCACTGAGACCTCCTACAGCGGGCCAGAACTGGACCATAGAGCAGTGGAAGAACAGAGACCAGTTTCCTTTGACATCATATGGACGGCCGGTCGTTTGTGTCATTTTACCCAAAGATGAGACAGCAGCAGGATGCATTATGGGAAAAAAGTGCAGGTGGTGGGAGGGTGATGCTCTGGACAAAGATCTGCAGGGAAAACTCAGAAAGAAAACTCAGCTCCCTGAACCCTGTTACTGCAGAGACGTCAGATCAGAAACTGATCAGAACAGTTTGAGAGCTGAAGGTGTCGACTCCAGATCTCAGTCTGATGGGCTCTGGATCTGATGTGAACGTCACCACAGGGACCTTCAGAGGTCTGTGGAGTCCAGGTCTTGACGGGAGGTGTTTGGGGGCAGGAGGGGAACCTACACGAGGCTGGTTTTAATGTTGTGGCTGATCGGTCTAAGCAGATTTAAGGCTGTAGTGTTAGAGTACAGTCAGTATTCAGACTAAATACTGAGTTCCAAAATATTCTGTTTACTAAAATATAATCAGCTGGAACAGAAAAACTGAACAATTCGTTTTTGTATTTTTTGCTGTTTTACACTGAATTAAATTGTTTATTTGTAAAACACCTGACTCTTCTCTCGAATTATTTCCACATTTTCAGATTTTTCACACTCAGACTCACTGTGAATCAAAAATCATAAAGTTTTTCAATGAAACTGATTTGTGTTCAACAGTCACAGTTTAATTTCTGTTTTTTTAATGGCTTTCAACAGAATATTTGCTCGTTTAATAAAAAATGACTTAAATTATTGTCAAAATATTTGGTGATTAGTTGCCTTCGTCTAGTCAATTAATTGACTTTTTGCAGCTGTTTTCCTACAGAATGACGGGCGGAGCAGCAGCCTCTGTACAGGTACACCATTTAATAGTTATTATAGACATTTTATATACATTTCAACAGTTGTATTCTGCTATGTGGTACAATCTTTAAAATCTGCTGTTTCATAGTTTGTAAATCAAAAAAACAAAAAAACAAAAAAACTTACAAAACTCATCAAAACTCGCAAACTGATCAGAACTTTTTTTTTTAAACCTTTTTTTGGAAGACTAGAAAAAATACTTTTATTGTATTAATCATGCATTACACAAACAAAAAAAGTCTTTAGTTACACAGTAAGTTGTAGCGTGGGTGAAAATAAAACAAAAATAAAAAGATTTTGTTTGGAGTCGTGATCGATCCGGAGCCGCTCGCGTTACAAATCCCTTCAGTTAGAAAAATTAAATAAAAACAAACAGACGTGTGGATCAGAACAAACCACGACAATAAAATCTAAACTCCCCTGTGTGTCGGAGCAGGTCGGACCGTTTCTTTCTCCTTGTGAAGACGAGACTAAAAACTGTCGAACGATATAAATAACTGGACTCCTGCTAGTTGAAGCTGTGATGAAATAAAGTGAAGAGAAAAATCACACAGTGATGTGAGGAGGAGGAGGAGGAGGAGGAGGAGGAGGAGGAGGAGACCAGCAGAGTCAGATTCAACAGACTGAGACTGTGATGCGTTCAGGTTCAATTATTTCCTAGTTTACTAACAAAGGTTGGTTAAACTGAAAAAAGCGTCTGTCACCATCAGAAAAAATCTTTTATGTCAAATGTTGTTTTAAAAATCTTTTTTAATGGCTATTATATTTGAATCATATTCTCTTTATTAAAAAAAACCTCAAAACTATAAAACCAATCACTGCTCTGCCTTCTCTGACTGACTGAATCAATCTGGATTCTTCTCGCTGTGGATCAGAACAGACCGATCTGAGCGCACCACAAACGCATCAGTCAGATACAGTTCATCAGTAACACAGAAACTGACCGAGGAGACGCGTTTGTTTCAGGCAGATTTTAAATTCCTCCTCCTCCTCCTCCTCCTCCTCCTCCTCCTCAGCAGCTCCCTCTCTCCTCTCAGAAACTGAACCAAACTCCACCTGAACACATTTGTGAATCATCAGGTGACAGGAAACGGGGGCGTGGGTGGGCGGGGCTCTGGACGGGAGAGAGGAACCAGAATCCTCCTGAAGGTGTTTGTAAAAAAAGGATTATAAAAACTAGATTTATTTTACACAAACAAACAAACAAAAACTGTGGAACCGCAGTAACATCTGAATCCTTCGCTCCTCACACCGGTGGGTTTAAACGCAGGGCTCTGATTGGCCCACCAGGGGCTGAGGTGGGGGGAGTATTAACATCCAATCAGCTCAAAGCTCAGAGAGACAAACGGCAACAGACGATCTGATCTCTAACCCGTCAAGACGTTTCTACAAACAAACAAGCTGAGTTTCTCAAAGTCGTCTCAACTTCTTCCTCCTTCTTAAAAACACGGTAAAAAAGTCGGGCAGGTTAAAATCAGCTGTTTCTCCTCCTGAAGCTTTGGTTCAAATTTAATCATTAAAAAAACTTAAATAGAAAGAAACTACGGAGGGTTAAAACATCAAATCATCTGCTCGTGTTCAGCTGAACATCTCTCTGCTGCAGCTGGACGTCAACGCTTTAAAGGAAAAATCCGCCTCAGATCTTCAGAAGTTCAAACACCAGAGGAAGATCTTCAGCTGATCTTCAGTCCGTCATTACTGAGGGAGGAACTCCCAATAAACTCCCAATAAACTCCCAATCCAACAGTCCCACAGTGATGATGTGTTTCTGTAGTCCAACCTGAAGTTAGCATCAGCCTGGTTCCAGAAAATAAACAGTGAGCAGCTAAAGTTTCTGATCCTTCAGGTTTAGTTGATCAGATCATCTTCACAGATGAACACCACTGTTCTGATGTTTGAAGTAAGAAGCTAATGTTAGGCTATAAACCAACTACACCACGGTCACATGACGTCAACGTCTCCACCACTAAGCTTCCAACTGGTCATTTCATTTAGCTCTGAGCTCTTCTACCAAAAGCCTTTCTTCTTAGAAAGTTAGTGAGAGTTTGAAAGAGCGTGAGTAGAAACACAACGAGGCTGTAAAGGTGGACTGGTGAGTAGATGGGTTTTCATGTTAACGTCCCCGACAACCTCTGTAGTCTCATTTAGACACTCGTTAGCAACCGCCTTTTTTAAGACACGTAAAAGCTTCAAACATCAGGAGTGGGGGATTTACTGACCCATTTTATGTCGGAGAATAAAACCTGAAAATGTCTTGAGCTTGTGTTAAAACCACAGACCTTATTTCAGACATTTAACCAGAAACACACTGACTCTGGGACGAGGGAACAGGAAGTGCTAACATGCTAACATGCTAACTTACTAACTTCCTGGTTCTAGGATCAGTCCTGTTTAATTTTTAAATGCCAAAATAATCCTGTAGGTTGTTCATTAACTTTCTGCAGATGGACTGATCTGAGTCTGACTCAGAGGATCAAACATGACGGATTTTTCCTTTAACTGCAGCGTCTGCTGCCGTCTGAGCTGCAGGACGTTGAACTAGTGTTAAAACACAAGGGAGGAGGGGGGGCGGGGCTTCATGTAGTGTCATCAGAGCTATGTTCAGGACCCTGCAGACAGCAGGGGGAGGGTGAGAGATGACATCACAGGACAGGTGAGCTGCAGGTGAGCTGCTGTGTGTCGACCCGCAGGTTTAAACAACGTTTCCACAACGTTTCTGCTGCTGAACGTCTCTCAGTCTCTTCAGTCGCTCGGAGGGAGACGCCAACGCTCCGCCTTAACTTAAACTGTGTGTGTGTGTGTGTGTGTGTGTGTGTGTGTGTGTTCAGTCGTCCAGTGGAGATCCTCATCACCTCCAGTCTTTCATTAATATATATTCTGTGTTCAGAGACCTGAACAGACCTGAATCCTTTGTGTGTGTGAACAGACTAGCCTCTCTCTCTCCCTGTGTCTGTCTGAGTCTCTCGCCCCCTGGCCGTCTGCTTCCTCCTCCTCCTCCTCGTCTAGACGTAGACCCTGGCGAGGGCGTCGGCTCCGGCGGAGGCGATGTAGGCCTTGGAGGGGTGGAAGGCCACGTCGTAGATGGCCTCCTCGCTCTTCTTGCGGTGAGCGGTGATCTCCTGAACGCACGTTTTACTGTCGAGGTTCCACAGACGCAGAGAGCAGTCGTGACCTGAGGAGGAAACACAGTCAAATTAAAACCGCCACCGATCGCAGCGTCTGAATCCGTCTGACCTGTGTGTGTGTGTGTGTGACTTACTGCCAGACATCAGGTAGATCCCGTTAGGATCCACAGCCAGACTGGTCACTGCGTCCAGGTGAGCCACCATGGCGTGGATCACTTTACCTGCACAGACACACGAGGCCAGAACAGGGTTAGGGCAACGTCTCGTTGTTTAATCAGGTACAAGCTCAGGTGTGAGCGACCACAATGACGACGATCAATTATCAATGAGTCATTGATCTTTTAGGATCCAAGTGTTTGAACAGAAAATGATTTGTTTTTTCTGTTTGTTCTTCAATAAACAGAATAAACCTTCTTACTGTTGTTATCATGATGTTCATTCACAGTTCAATCAACATACGTTCATATAAAACAGGTAACAGGTGGTTTGATCATTCTCCGGCTCAGAGACTCAGCTCCTCCCTCTGCTCGCTGATACAAACACAGAACACAGTCCCTCAGGTGGAGCTGAGGTTTCAGGTGAGACAGACGGACAGGTGAGCGGACTCACCTGACTTGTTATCGTAGAATTTGATGTGTCTGTCTTCATGAGCTGGTGATGGTGACGGGCAGCGTGGGATGACTCACCACCTTATTGATATGATTGGACCCCGGGAGAGCTGGGGGGGGGGGGGGGGGGGGGCAGATTAACAGAGGATCACACACTTCTGTTCACACTGTGTGTGTGTGTGTGTGTGTGTGTGTGTGTGTGTTCTTACTGCCGTCTCCCTGCCCCTTCAGCACCAGTGCATGCTGGGAGGTCTCCAGGTCGTACACCACCACGTCTCCGCTGTTAAAGGACGCCACCATGTGGGCGGGGTCACAACCGTTAAAGTCCACCGACGTGGGGATCCCATGCTCTGCACACACACACACACACACACACACACACACACACACACACACACAGATGAGTGGAAGGACTGTAATGTTCTCCTCCTCCTCCTCCTCCCTCCTCCTCCCTCCCTCCTCCTCCTCCTCCTCCTCCTCCTCCTCCTCCTCTCCTCCTCCTCCTCCTCCTCCTCCTCCTCCTCCTCCTCCTCTCCTCCTCCTCCTCCCTCCTCCTCCTCCTCCTCCTCCTCCTCCTCCTCCCTCCTCTCCTCCTCCTCCTCCCTCTCCTCCTCTCCTCCTCCTCCTCCTCCTCCTCCTCCTCTCCTCCTCCTCCTCTCCTCCTCCTCCCTCCTCTCCTCCTTCCTCTCCTCCTCCCTCCTCCTCCTCCTCCTCTCCTCCTCCTCCTCCTCCTCCTCCTCCTCCTCCCTCCTCTCCTCCTCCTCTCACCTTTGTTTGTGTTGAAAGTGCAGATGCAGGGGTTCTTCTCCGTCGGGTTCCACAGTTTGACCGTTCCGTCTGCAGAGCAGGACAGGAGGCGGTTCTTGATGCCGCTGTAGGCCAATCCCCACACCGCGTCCGTATGCCCCGCCCACGAGCCAGCAAGGACGCTGGGATCTGATTGGACAGGAGGAGAGAGAGGGGAGGGGTCTTACTGTGAGTAAACATTATGACGGAGCTGAGCTGGAGGCAAAAAGTCTCCCTACACATGTTCGCTAACGTTAGCTAAAACTAGCTAGCGAGTTTACGACACAGTCACATGACCTTTGGACACAGAGTGTACAGTCCTGTGTGTGTGTGTGTGTGTGTGTGTGTGTACCATAGGTGTCGTAGGGGTCGACATTGGAGCTGGGGATGTTCCACCACTGGATGGTGGAGTCGATGCCTCCGCTGAAACACTGTTCACCGCTGGACGTCATCGCCAACGACAGCACGGGACCTCTGAAACACACAGACCCACATCCTTTAGTTTGTCTCCAACATGAACAACATTACATCAGAGTGTGAGTGCAGGTACGTACACGTGGGCTCTGAATGTGTAGATGGGCTCCACATCAAAAGAGGCACTTCTGAAAAAACAGAGGAAATAAAACTTTATTGAACACGTGATCTTTAGAGCTGCTCTCAGCCCTCCTCCTCATCAGTCACCGTTAAAGCAGAGCTCTGCTGTGATGTAGCGTACTGCAGTAAATCCTCAGGGGAATTCTTTACAGGGATTAATGTGTGGGACACTGACGGAGTCTGTTTTTGAAGTTTAGCTGAACAGTGTCAGAGAAACGCTGCGCTGAGCCGAGGAGAAAATGAGATGCAAATACTGAAGATGTGTCAGGTCTGAGAAAGAGGGGATTTTCCTCTGAAGCAGAGAGGAGCTGCAGGATGACGAGGAAACACGGAGATCAGGTTTCTCAAATTTAAACTTCAGTGTCTCTGTATTTACTGCTGAGTGACACACTGACTAACCTGTGTAAATACTCTGCACCATATCAGGTACAAATCTAGATTTAAACCCACTTTCACTGAACAACCTGAGGAACAACGCTTTCAAAATAAATCTGAACAAGAGCGAGGCAGGACACCACCTCAAAAGTTAGAGTAAATCATCAGAGATAAGTATTTATAATAATATTTCTATAGGCATGCTAACTCAGCTGTACTTATTTCAGTGCAGTACTTGAGTAAAGTTGGTGGTTTTTACGTTCAGGTCTGTCACTGACGTACTTTTTGGCAGGGACGGTCTTGGTGAGGTTCCACAGTTTGAGGGTGTGGTCCTCGGACACGGTGACCAGGCAGGGCTCGACGGGGTGGAAGGCCAGCGCTCGGACGCCGTCAAAGTGGCTCCGCAGCGTGTACTTCGGGTTCCACGTCTTCCTGAACGAAGACTCCTTACTGGATGGCAGCTGAGGTCGAGACAGGACGTTAGAACATCAGGTCATTAAACTCACACTGTGTATTAGCTGTGGTTGTGTTGGCGTCTCACATCGTAGCTGTAGTCTGTTTCGTCGTTTGTGACGGTGAGGTCAGCGAGGTCGCCCAAACCCAGCACGCTCTCCAACACGTCGTCCGACCCCCCCAGCAGGAAGGACTTCCCCCCTCCAGTAGGAAATGGCAGAGGCTCGGCTGCAGAGAGAGAGGAACTTTAATCACCTGTTGAACGACGCAGTAAAACTTCACTCACTCCTCCCTCTCTCTCTCTCACCCCACTCCGTCCCGTCTCCGGAGCTCCGAGCTTCGCCGGCTCCCTCTCCGTCCTCGGCCGTCACCAGGAAGTCAAACTCCTTGAGCGCCTCCTCCGTGTCGGCGTCGTCCTCCGACGCCAAGCCCTCGTTCCCGACCTGAAGAAGGAGGAGAGGAGGGCAGAGGGAGGAGGGAGAGAGGCAGCAGATGTTGAGGAGAAGGAAGAATGGAAGGATGGCAGGAGGGAAGGAAGGGGGGAGGAAATGAAGGAGGGATGGCAGGTAGAGGCGGAGGGAGGAACGCAGAGAGGAAGGAAAGAAAATGGTGAGAAGAGGTAAAAACAAGGAAAGGAAACGAGGTGGGAACAGTTTGTGCAGTGGGTTGTGTGGCGTCTTTAAGTGTGTTTTTCCGTGTGTGTGTGTGTGCGTGCCTTGGTCTTGTGTTTCTTGGCTCGGTGGTGTTTGTCGGTGCTGATGTCGTCCATCAGGTCTCCCTCCTCGTCCTCGTCTTCGTCGCTGTCCTCTGCGTTCTCCAGGAAGTTAAACGTCTCCAGAACGTCGCCTGGACTCCTGGACACAAACACACACAGTGACCTCTGACCCCACTGACCCGACCCACCCCACAGTGTGTGTGTGTGAGTGTGTGTGTGTGTACCTCTTGCTGTCCTTGCGGCGCTCCGTCCCGTTGATCAGGTGCTGCAGGTTCTTGTTCTCCACAGAGCCGTTCTGCTCGGAGCCCGACAGGCCGAGCAGAGAGCGAACCCTCTGAGTACGAACGTCCAGGATGGTGTCTGTGTATCCGACCTCCTGCAGGTACCTGAAAACACACACACACACACACACACAGGTTTATACCACAGTAATCTGTAGACGTCACCTTGGACTACAACTAACACCCCCTGCTGACAAACAGAGTTTAATTTGATGTGAAAACTGTTGAACCTCGAGACGACACAATCAAATATCTAGTTTTTCTTCCATCGCGACATAAAGAAATGTTTTGTTTTCTTTAATGTGAAACCAAGAACAAGCAGCAAACTCTCACATCAGAGAAGCTGGAAACACTAATGACGAACTGACACATTACAGCTGTAAAGATGAACTGAACAATAATCCACAGGTTGATCAATAATGAGCTGCTGCCCGACTGGACTGGGATTAACCAGGTGATCTGAAGCAGCTGATACGTGTGTGTGTGTGTGTGTGTGTGTGTGTGTGTGTGTGTTCTTACTGTCTGAGTAGTTGTCTTCCTTGTTTCCAGGTGAGCTGACTGTTGGCAGGAACAGCAGAGACCTCAGAGTCTTTGGTGTCTGTAGGACAAAGGTCAAAGACATTTAGATGTGAACATAAACTGAAGCTCTGTACACGCTGCACTGCTGCCACGTGATTGGCTGATTGGGTAAGCAGGTGTACAAGTGTTCCTAATAAAGTGCTCTTTGAGGAAATTCCCTCGAACCTGAGAACAGTCCGACTGTCGCAGGCGCAGAGGCAACACCATGATAACTTATAAAGACAAGAATGATCCTGATCAGGAGGAGCAGTGGATCAATACTGATCAATATGACTGGAGACAGGAGGACAGGAGAGGAGGAGATGAAGGAGCAGAGAGACAGGAGGAGGGTAAAGAGGAGTCCATCACCCACCTGATTCAAAGCTCGGCATCTTCATCTCCCCCTGGTTTAACTCGGTCCCGTATTTTAACTTGTGATACTTTGCTCTGGAGGAGGAGACAGGAACAAAGTTAGGCTGTGAAAACATCAGATCTTCTCTCAGTGACAGTCAAAGTCTGTGTCCTGGTCAGAAAGTCCTGATGGAGCTGCTGCGACAGGCAGAGATCACGTCATGATAGAAACGGGTCAGTTAGGCCTCAGTCATTGGAGTTTCTCCACTGGTTTTCCAGGATGTGTGGGAACGCTGCCTCTCACGTTCACTCTATTGTGATGTACAGATTTATAGTGTTAAACAGCAGCGGTTTCTTACCTTTCCTGCTTCAGGGCGTATTCTAACATTTTTATTCTTCTAACCAGGTCGTTCTTCAGGTTCTCCTGACCTTTCCTCTCTCCCTGGAGGAACGCTATCCTCGCCTGGACAGACAGACAGAGACAGAGAGCTGATTCATTCATGTTGTCATCCAGACTGAATGTGATCATCACAGGTCCAAGGTGAAATCATGATCCAGATTTCACTAATGCAAACCCCCAAACAGCTGTGGTTTTCTATACTCACAGACAGATAAACTGTTCCTCACGATCATCGTGTTTAAATGTTTTATTCACCATTAAACGTGTTAAAACTTCACGCAGCTCAGGCCGACGTCTAAAACTTCTCGTTCTGTTCCACCTTCGTTCCAAACTTATTCTGAACAAAGAAATCGTCTCGTCTGAGAAGCTGGAACCAGGACAGTTTTGACATTTCTGCTCATGAAAACAGCTGCTGATTGATTTTCTGTCAATACACTGATTGATCACTTCACTGACAGCTGTAGATATGAAACAAATCAAACACTGTGTAAATGTGTTTTGTCCAGTATTCCAGCTCCTCCTGGAGGATCCCGAGGCTCCAGGGAGCTCTGGGTCTACCCCGGGTCTCCATGACCCGATGAAGGTTAGAACGTAGATCGACCACGTAATAAAAAGCAGAGGCAGAGCGTTCGACAACACAGAGTGGATGAACTTTAAATTACAGGAGAAAATCGCAGGATTAAGCCTCAGATCTCTTTGAAGGTTTTTCAGTGAAGCTTCATAATCCGTCCGTGTGGATCAACTGTCATTCAGCTGCAAATTAGGATTTAAAGTTCATCATTTTCAGCCTGTGAGAGAGAATCCAGAGCGCTCCTCTTCTTCTGTGGTGTCGTTTTCACTGTGACACGAGCTTTCACTGTAATCTTAGTTTTATCTCATCTCATGATTAAAAGAGAAAATGTCCAAACGTCTTTTTCATTTCAGTTCTAACGATCGACTTTTGTAATATGTCATATTTTCTCTTTTTCCCTTCGAGAGTTTGGGATATAATTTTAAAGTTTGTTTGTGTTTTGTCTTCCAGATAAGTTCGTCTAACCTGCTCTGATCGTCCACGTGTTCACAGTTTACTCACTGAGGAGGATGGTTTCATACAGCAGCGCTGTGTTTTCATGTATTTCAGTATTTCTAATGTTTTTCGTTCCGATGTTTCAGGCAGGAGAGTTTCCTGTGCTTCTGATTCTTGAAGACAGAGACGACTGTCGGTCACTGACACTGAGGGCGTTTCCACCAGGAACCTTTTGAGGAACCAAGGACTAAATTTAGTTCCTGTTGGACATCAGCATTAAGACAAGGGTCAGAGATTTCCAGCTGTAAATTAATATTAAAATTAGGAATTGTTTCAGCTTCCTGGCTTTTAGAGAGAAATTTAAATTTCATATTCTGAAGAACTTCAGAAATAAAGAACCATCAAACTTTAACTATTTAATAGGAAGTGCTAACATGCTAACATGCTAACTTACTTCCTGGTTTCAGGATCATTCCTGCAGCTCTCTGTTACAACCCAAACATTGGAGTAGGCCTGTTCTACCTGCACCTGGATTCTTCTGGTTCCTAGTTTAGTTCCTGTGGTTCGATAGTTCATGAAACAAAATAACTCAGCTGTTATTAAATGATGAAACAAACAGAACCTGATTATTAAATATGAACACTGACAGCTCTCTGTCCTCCTCCCACATCATCTCCATCACCTGTCAATCAGCAGCCCCTCCCGTCTAAACGACCACACCTGTCTGCTGATCCACCTGTCTGTCTCTCTGTCCATCTGTCTGTCTGTCTGTGAGCAGCTGCTCCTGAAACCCAACACTGACAGAGGCCGGAGGCTGAGGAGCTATTTATACAAACGCACACACACTGAGCGCTCTCTGCCAGCGTGCCCATGGCAACAGGGAGGTGGTGGGGGGTGTGGGGGGGTCGCGACTTCCTCTAGTGAAGGTCGCCATGACGACAGGAAAACCAGAGGTCCTCCCCCGACCAAAAGAGAGAGACGGAGGTGAGGGGAGTGAACTGGGACGTCTGGGAGACGGATTACATAACACACCACGCTAATTCAGCCGTGCTCTGATTGGTCGGCTCGGTGATTGACAGCCACAGCCACCCCCACCCCCCTCTGACATACCAGAAGACGAGTGCGTACGAGCAGCCACACACACACACACACACACACACACACCTCTGAAGCATGTTCAGTGTTTGAGCAGCAGAGTCGACGTTCAGACCAGGACAGAGGGAGTTAATGGTTCCATCTTTGAGTTCTGGGCTGTTGGACTGATCAAACCTTGAGCTTCCAGATGCTGCTCTTTATTCACTGATTATTCAGTTACTCCAGATAATAATCATCAAATTAACCACAACTAGAAATCATCATTAGCTGCAGCTGCAGGTCTGAACATATGTACCTGTAGGTGTTATGGATGGGCTGTTAATAATAGCAAATGCTAGCTCTGTAGCTAAACAGCTAAACAGTGAATAGACTGTTTCTCCTTTAACATTAACTGTAACAGGAGTTTAAAGCATATCTTCATGATTATCACAATCACATTGTGAATCATAATTATTTCAGCCAGGACTCTGGTGACATGAAATGTTCTTAATGTCTCTAACTGGTACGTATCCTGTTCAGCTGTTATAAACCCAGGAGTGTTTGCACTGTGTTCCTGTGTGTACGTTAACTAGCGTCAGTCTGATGTTTAGTTAATGTTTGTTGTGTCGCTGCACTTTGAGCCAAAGTTCATCCCTGACAACACACTGCTGCTGAGGTCAGTTACAGCCGCTTTAAATGTGACAACTCATCTTGGTTTTAAATGATAGTAAACAGTTACCACAAGTTCACTTCTGATGTTTATTCACAGCAGATAAAACTGTGATCATATTTAAGGCCCAGCTGTAGCTGTACTTATCAATAATAATTATTAATGATAAAATATGTGTCATGTCTCCTATTGATGACTCACTATGTGTTAGGACAAAGACAGACCACTTCCTTTCTCTGTTATATGTCAGACGTGTGTGGAGGTTTGGTGGAGGTGTGTGCTCCTCCTTTCACCTGTTGAACTGTGAACAGGAATGTGGACTAATCTGAGGTCCGGTTAAAGCAGAGTCTCTTCGCACCACGTTCACTTGGATCTGCAGAGTTTTCTAGTCTGTTCTCAGCTTAAGACCGGAGTCTCCCCTCCCCTCCCCTCCCCCTGTGCACCTGGTGAGCATGAATCAAGCGCTCCTCTGGGAGCTGGAGAGAGGTCAGAGCACCGGGGTGATGGTGATGACGAAGGTGAAGTGTGAGCTCACTGGCCCAGATTTACCAGGATGACTGGGCTGAGCAGAGGGAGGGGGAGAGTCATCAGGGCCATTCCTCTGAACAACTGCATCACACACACACACACACACACACACACACACACACACACACACTCTCACACACTCACACACACTCACTGAGACAAAATATTAACTTCCACCGTTTTAAAATAAGTAAAAATATGAACTTTAAAGCAAAAATCAAAAGTCAAGTGTCTTTAATCAGAATGTGTTTGTGATTGACAGGAAGTTGAACCTCAGTGTGTGTGTGTGTGGTGTGTGTGTGTGTGGTGTGTGTGTGGTGTGTGTGTGTGTGTGCGCTGCAGTTATTTCGGGCCGGTCTACTTTTAGCATCCAGCTGGGATCAGGCTGTCAGAGCAGGGCCCAGTAGGCCAGAACACCTAATTACAGCCTCGGGTCCTGCAGCCCTGCCCTCTTTATCAACACACTGCAGGTAAACAGGCTGACCTTTGACCTCCTGGTTACTATTAAAAAGCTGGCCTGGTGTGAATCCAGCAGGACCACACACACGTCCCTGGTACATTACTCCTGTTCACCTCAGGACCGACACAACAACAGTCTGAGTTTTACAAAGCTCTGCAGTGTTTTGACACCTGAGCCTTTAACTTCACACACACATTCCTCAAAGTGGACTTCCTGGATTATATTTCACTGTCTGCATCTGAAGCTATAGGCTCACACTAACACAGCCACTGGTCTGACCGACGACGTCAGGAGAGAGGGAAGATGGAGGAGACGGAGAACAACCACTGAACTGACAGAGGGTCCTGAGACGTGTACGAGCCGCTGTCCTGACGTCAGCAGCGCTCAGGCTACAGTTTGTAGTTCTTCAGTTTGCTGTTTGCTGTCATCCTTCACAACACATCTTTTCAACCCATCAACAGAGAGTCCTGAGCTCACATGTAGACCCAGGAACTGGTCCCCGGTGGAGGACAGGGGAAACAAAGGCAGAACCTGTGACAATGGACATATGTAACTTTACACTGTTGTTTATCTCCTCTTAAACTCAGACTAATGTCTCACAGCTGCTGTCTGACGGCTCATCTGCCTCCACTCTACTTTAAAGACTTCATTTCGTTTCCACACGTAGAAACACGGACCTCTAAAGCCCAGCTTTAAATCTGGTTTTAAATGTGTAGGGAGAAGGTCAGAGGTCAGAGGTCAGAGGTCAGGGTGTGGAGCTGGTCAGGATCTTTCCTGTTTTTCTTCCTCCAGCTCCTCTAATGGCAGCAGATACAAACTTAGCATCAATGTTTTACAGGTCAGGTCCTTCTAACAGGCCTGGACATAAACCAGGACGAAGCTCCTGCTGCAGCTCCACAGTTAAACCCTGAGCTCAAACAGGACTGTACGGACAGAGCGTGAAAAGAAAAGATAAAGCAGGGCGTTGGTGGATGGATGGAGTCGGTGTTGAAACGGCAGGCAGGGCTCGATCTGTCGACTCAGTTTACACAGCAAACATGAACAAACTGAACCAATGGATCGTTTGACGCAGCTGGAGAAAGGCCACAGAGACCGAGTCTGAGGACGAGTCACGGTTTCACTGAATCCACAACTTTACAGTGACTTTATCAACAAATCCTGCAGGTACAAACAGACAGGTGTCGACCAACCAGGCTGAGGAATCACAGCCACACTTCACAGACAGGTTCTCACACGTTTCAGTAACTAGGCACTTCCTCGGCTTTTATCAGCAGCAGTTGAAGGCTTTTTACTCCCAGAGTGTGAACTGAGGAAGACTCAGAGACTCAGAGTGTGTGTCTGCAGCAGAGAGCAGATTAGGCAAATTAGACCAATAAGGGATTAAAAAGTGTCTGTGTGGTTTAAGGCTGGATCTTCAAACAACAGAGTTGTTTCTTTGTGATTTACTGTGATGTGTCTGTCAGAGAGGAGCCATGTTTCTCTGTTAGTCTGTAAACATCTCCAACAACCAGCAAATACAATCACTGTCTTATTCACTCGTTTCTATTCTATGTAACAGTGACACTCACACCAACAATATAACACGACTTTCCTTTCTCCAACAGAATAACGTCGCCTGTGTCAGCTGATCGACCACGCCGACGTTTAAAACCACAAAACCAAACCTTTGAAATCCTGTGTCACCTGTCGGACGCTTCGGCCTCAGGTGTGTCCTGGGACCTCGTCTATAAACACTGAGGAAAATACATACATTACAGCTCTGACATACGGCAACATGATTTAGGACAGACACAGAGACAGGAGTCAGGTGTTAGGCTGGGTCAGAAATCACAACAGTTTTCTGTGTGCGCTCTGCCTTTTGACCTGAATCTTTACACACATCTGTATAAATGAGGCCTCTGGTCTGTACTGGATTCTTCATCGTTTGAAACCTCTCTGTGCGACCGTCTTAGACTGCTGTGTTTACGCCAAAAACACAAGAAAAAGAAGCAGGAAAACAACAGGCGAGGCCAACAAAGCTCACAGTTCTATCATGTGTGAGTTTGGTTCAGTTTGTCTTACGGCTGTAATCAAAAGTCCTGAAGAACAGTAACCTGTGTGTTGTTAAACGTCAGAAAACACAACAAGAAACCTAAATTCCATCTTCAAATGTTTTGACTTGTCTACACAACAGAACCTGAAGAACATTCAGTTAACTATGATAGAAAACGCTGGTGAACAGTTGCCATTTCTGCCAGAGAGAAAATTACTCAGTTTAATTATTTTTCTGGTTTCATCTTTTCAAACAAAGAATCTGACGTTCTCCTCTTTCATAAAGGACAGAACATTGAAACAGTCTGGGACTGAGACCGTGGTGTTTTTGGACATTTCATAGAGTAAAGGCCAAAGTTTAAACAGGGACCTGGCTGTGAGGACTGATGAAGCACGTCTCCAGGATAAATGATGGTTTACAGTTTCCTGTTCGTCGTCAGCAGGAAAATGTCGACACCTTCACTCGTCTGTTCAGCAGCCGTTCATTCGTTCACCTCTTATCAGGAACTCTGACAGAGTCATGCTGAAGGCATCCAGAGTCACACACAACAAGTCAGAGCACAGCAAACACACACACACACAGTGTACTGAGACTCTGTCATTACACACACACACACACTCGGTCGGCCTGCTGCAGGGTGTGTTATGACAAAGACATGAACTGTCCAACATTTCACACATTTCACTCCTTCTCTCAACACACACTCTCACACACACACACACCACAGGCCTGAATGAACACGTCTACACACTGACACACGTCTGATGTCAGGCTGCAACTAACAATTAATCTGCTGATTGATCAACTAATCATTCAGTCTAAAAACACACTTCAACCCAGCGCTGCACCGATCGGTTCGTTAGTCGACTGTTTTATTGATTAGTCTGTGTAATGTAATGAAGGAAGATTTTGAAGATAGATTTTGTAATTTCTCACAGTGACGTTTTTCAAACTGCTTGGTCTGAATCACAGTCAAAAACGTTAAAGAATTTACCGACAACATGACGAAGAAAACTTTCTGAAGCTGAAATCAGAGTGTGTTCAACTAATATTAAAGTGACTGTAACAGCTCTAAGGAAACCTGAAAAACATCAGTGGATTTACCTGAGGAACACCTGTGGTTATTCAGGTGGAATAAATAAAGAGGTCTGAAGGTTAGAAACCTCTGTTTCATATCGTTTGGAGCGACGACTGAACCAAACCAAACCTTTCAGAGAAATGATAACAAAGGTTATTTATGCTTCTCTGACACTTTACAGACAAAAAGATCCTTCATGTATCTGAGAAAGAACCTGGAGATTCTTTGATGATAAAATAATAACCACTGCACACAGTACAGAGTATGACAGCGCTCTACTAGCTCTTTGGCGTTTTACATCTGATAAGTGTATTTCTTAGTCTCCTCCAACAACCAAGGTTTTACATACAACAAAAACCGAATAATAACCTTAAAGTATGAAGCCGTGTCATAAATTAAAGCAGGAAACTATATAATAATACTGATATCATCTGATGATGGCGAGTATTAAGATCAGTACATTTACCCGTCCATACTTTTACTCAAACAGGTTTTTGAAGTCAGAGTTTTACAGTTTACACTGTAAAATCTCTTCTGTTACTTCAGTGAAGGATCTAAATACTTCTGTCATTTTCTACTCTGTAATTCCCGTGTTCACTGCTGTACTGGAGTGTTTCAGACTGTAATCTTATTCACTTTTCTTCCAGTAAAGGACCCTCTGCTAACCACCAGCTAACTTAGCTAGCGTGACAAACCAAAATGGCTGCATGTGGATATTAGCTGAGCGTCAGCTGGATTCACTTCTTCTTTACCAACCTCCGACTTCATGTCCACATTAAAAATCCCCGATATTATCACAGAATGTAGGGTGAGGGTTCAGGGGGAGGGTGTAAAGTCACAGGAAAACACTGGAATGTGACAACAACAGTGCTACACGGCTAAAGCTAACGGCTAGCTCCAGTCGAGCTAACATAACCCAGCGGATTCCGCTATTCAGTTCCCCGTTAGCTTTAGCCTGCTAGGTTATAAACATTTGGGTTTGACGTGCGGAGATTTTACACTGCAGAGAAAAGAGGAAAACATAAAAATATGACGAATTTCCCGTAAACACCCGCAGCTTTCTTTTCAGACGCCCTGGACTCGACACCGTTCCTGGTTGTTGTTGTTTCTGTTGAACCTGGTGGGCTTTCAGTGCTAAACTAAGTGAAGCTAAGCTAAGTGGCTAACCTGGAGCTCGGCCCTCTCCACCTCCCAGTGCGCCCTCTCCATCTCGAACCGGGCCCATTCGTGCTGGATGTAGTGCAGGATGCCGGGGATAGTGTACTGCTGCTGCGGCCGGGGCAGCTCGTCCGGCTGGTGCGGCACCATGACTCCCCCACTGCCGCCTCCTCCACCACCTCCAATCGGCGGATTAGCGCTGCTGTTGCTCCCCGGCTGCTGTTGCTGCTGCTGCTGCGGCGGAGGCTGTCGTGGAGCGCCCGCTCCGACCCCTCCTCCTCCGCCGGGGTGCTCATCCATGTTTTTTTTTTTATAATAGCTCTGATTTTTTTTTTTTTTTTTTGAAAAGTAGAAGGGAAGTCCCAGGCAGCAGCGATCCACTTACAGATTCCCGTCCCCGCTGAAGCCCGTGTCTCCGCTCCGTATCAGTAGCGCAAGCTCCGCCGCGGTGTGTGAGGCTTGCTGCCCCCGGAGGGCTGCGGTGAGTGCGGCTGGTTGCGGACGCGCTGTCGGTGTGTGGATCTAACCGGCCGCCATTACTGCTCTCTCTCTCTCCCTGGATCCGACGAGCGATGGGGGGAGAACCCGGCCGCGCTGCATGACGGGACACATCATCCTGATTTTTCCCTGTCATCCAAATACATTATGTGACATTCATAATAAGGAAAAAAACGTAGGAAATCCCAACTCCTCATCCTGATTCTAACACCAGTGACTCGATTTAGAATCAGAATGAATGGATGAATGAATGAATACACATTAAGAGTAATACAAATAAATAAACATAAACATATAGCTATAATGTTAAAAAGCAGATATAAAATAATAAATATATAAAATAATACAAATAAAAAATAACATTAACATATAACCCAGTAGGTGAATAAATGAAACACATACAAAAGAAAAAAATACACAAAAACATGACTCTTGTGTTTCTTGCCTCCTCCGTGAGCAGTTTCTCACCATCAGATTTTCCTTGAAAAACAAATATTCGACATATTGATCATCAAAACAGCTGGCTGTCGTGTTTTCCAGCACATGACTTTGTATTGTGTGTTTTTATATTATAATATTGTCTCTGACCATTTCTCTGAACACTAACTAAACGTTCTGTTCTTCTATGACAGTCTGTATTAAAAAGAAAGAACAAAAACAAGTCCGAAATCTGGGCTGAACATTAAAGCTCTTATTTACCATTTGTTCTGATTTCCTTAAACATACCAGTTCAGAATTTAACTGCGCATGCGTAAAGAATGCTAACAGCTCTTGTTAGCTTCCTGTCGCAGGTAACTGGAACCTCCTGTGTGTTTCACATTTATTTCACTTTAATGTGACTCTGTTTTAACTTTCAGGCTCCGAACCACCGCGGTGCCTCCATTAGCCCAGATTAGGTCGGGTCAGATCAGATTATATCAGAGTAGATTAGAGACTGACTGAAGCGAACAGCAGTTAGCCTGCGGTTGTTTTTAGCCTGAGTGAAGGAGCTCGTACAGCCGCAGTTCACACACAAACTGCCGTAAGTCAAAGAAACGTTAATGTGTAAATATCAAACTGTGTAAAACGTCGTTATTAACGGTTTCACACCGGTTATATGTGAATACACAGCGGTGCGATGCGTTCAAATGCTCATCGGAAACCCAGAAATATCAGTAACGACAGCCGTAAATGCAGCATCTGACAGCGACAACTTTTTTCCTGAGGAAGGTTTCATGTATTTAGTGAAAAATTTGCCTAAAATGTCAAATATTTAAATATGTAAAATAAAAAATAAAAATCTAAAATAAAGGCTTCATTGAAAAAAACGCACCCAATGTTTTTTTAACCGTAAAACATCAGTAATTTAACAAACAGGTTTGTCCTTTGAGCATATCAATATTATAGGGTGTTTAAAAAAAAAAAAAAATTTAGGGCTCCATCTAACGCTGTCTTTCATTGTCGTTCATCACAGGTTTCTAAGTCACAAGTTTTGACCTTTAAACTTCACATATTTACTCATTTGAAGCCATTTTCAAAACATTTCCCAAAGAGGAAAGAAAGAGTTCCTGGTAAAAATTCATTTTGCTTTGAATCGATTGTTAAAGCAGTGGTTGTGTGTGTTTTTGTCGATGGACTAATAGATAAACTGATGGTTTCAGGTGTAAACAGCGTGGTCCCTGTGCTGTGTTTCAGGGCAGCAGCTGATCAGAGGATGATAAAGTTTGTGCTGATGGTGAACCGGCAGGGTCAGACCAGACTGTCCAGGTATTACCAACCTGTGGAGCTGAGCAGGAGAGCGGCGCTGGAGGCTGATGTGGTCCGCTGCTGCCTGACCCGCAAGAAGGACCAGGTACCTGAAGTACACACAATGTCAAGTTTTCCACCAGTGTAAAAACAGCAGCGTGTTCCTTTAACTGTGCTCCTGTCTGTTTCCAGTGCTCATTTGTGGAGTATAAAGACTTTAAACTGGTCTATCGTCAGTACGCTGCTCTGTATATCGTGGTCGGAGTCACAGACACAGAGGTGAGTGAGCTCAGACACACACACAAATATACAACAGGTTGCTTTAGTTTCTATTTGTTGTGTTCAGTCAAATTTCTTCAGAAACCTCAGGTGAAGTCGTATTAATCCACCGCAGGACTGTAACTTTCACCATCAATACGTCTGAGTTTGATCTTAATTAATCGATTGTTCACTGAATAAAATGTCAGAACGTGTCTTTCATCAAAAATATGTTGAATTTATTATCATAGAAAACTGTGGAAACCATCAGATATTCACATCTGAGACTTTTTTTTGCGTCTTTACTTTAAAAAACAAAAAAACATCAACTTATATCAAATGAACACAGGAGCTGCTGGATCTGTAAAGTAATTAAAGGTGTCAGAGTTTAAAGGTTTAAATGTGTGCAGGTGATGTTCAGTGTCTGTCTGTCTCTCTCAGAACGAGCTGTCCATCTACGAACTGGTCCATAACTTTGTGGAGGTTTTGGATAAATACTTCAGCCGAGTGGTGAGACATTCTGACTTCATCTTTACAGTCCAGATGTTTTATTGTCTGTCGATCAACCAGCTGTGTTTTGTTTCCCAACAGAGTGAACTGGATGTATCCTTTACTCTGATTCATGCTGCTCCTGTTCAGCTGATAAATGTTCCTGTGCTCAGTTAAAACGTCTGAAACAGATGAAATGTCGAGGTTTTAGAGCTTTTAGTTCTAAAACGAGAGTTTACGTCGAAGGAACTGAAGTAAAATCACTGAGTTTTGTCAGTGTTTTATTTCAGAGGTTTGCGAACTTATGACGAGATGTTTCACGACATGCTGACATTTAATTGAGGCTATAATGAAAATATTTCTTAGCTGAAGCCTTAATTTACAGTAAAAACAAAAAAAACTTTAAACAGCTCAGGAAAAAAATGATTTTAGGCTGAAGAGCAGCGCCCCCTACAGTCCACATTAGATTTCAGCAGTTTTTCAGCAGAAAACTCGGTTTGTTTTCTGGTTTTGTTTCTGTGACTCGTCGTCAGATCATGTTCAACCTGGACCGAGTTCACATCATCCTGGACGAGATGATCCAGAACGGACACATCGTGGAGACCAACAAGAGCCGGATCCTCGCTCCGCTCACTGCCCTCGACAAGATGGCCGACGGCTGAGTCTCTGGACGACGTTTCTCTTGCAGGAAATCGATGTCACAGACTTTTCTTCAGACTGACATCAGGACATTAACAGACTGCAGGGAATCAAACCAGCAACCCTGATGATGATAGAGTCTGAGTTTAAACCGCTGTTTATAAGGTGCTGACGCTCTAATGCCAATAAATCAACCAGACTCCAGCATGAAGTCAGTGTGACCAGTCTGATGGATGATTTATGGATTCATTTACTGAATGTAACTGAAACATCTGTTTAGATTGAAGAGTGAGATTCTGCCCCTGAGGCTGGATTATTATCAGACCACTGTCCCGAGTCAGAGGATTTATTTATTAACTGTAAATATCTGAAGGAATCTGCCTGACAAAGTGAGATCAGTAACAGAGAAGCTGTGTCCACAGGCTCTTTATATCTTTGTATGTTAACTTCTAGACTTTAAAAGCCTGTTCACACATTTACTCTGAGTTACTCACAGAGTAAAGAAAATCACTGCTTTCTGTTCTTTTCTGTTACTTGAATAAACAGTTTCCTTCTCAGTTTAAAACTTTGACTTGATTGTTGTTAAAAGACATGAAAAGAAAAGAACAGAATTACCCTCTCAGTCACTTAATCAGCACGTGAATTACGGCTAAAACGTGTGCGACAGAAAACCCGAAAACATTACGACTCCTGCTGTCGTTTTTCCAAGCCGGTTTAGATGAAACCACGCCCACTTCCGTATAACGAAAGTGGGCGCGAAACTACGGAAGCCCCGACGGCTGTGTTCCCATGGAAACATCCTTAACGTGATTCCGCCAAGCAGGACGTCTTTCGCTGGATCCGCGTGTGCACGGTTTCCATGGGGATGCAACGGTTGACGTCTCGACATACGGAAGTGGGCGTGGTTTAACCTAAACTGGATCGGATAAAGGACAGTCGCCATCCGTCCGCCAAAACCACAGAGCCAACAGTCATCGTTACTGTCAAACAATTTTTATATAAAAATGATCTAATTTTGTGGTTTAAGTGGTTGATAAATGTTTGAAATAATTTCCCTGCGCAGAACTGAGTGACAAACTGCCAATCACGTGACAGGAACAGAGGTGTTCACTGCACAGGTGAAGTTTTAGATGAGTTTAATCCTGGCTCACACTAAAAGATTTAAAAATCTTAACCAGTGTAGTAAATGAGAAGGAGCACACACACGAGGACAGATAACAACAGATTTCACAGGTGTGTTCTTATAGTGTGTGATGTGCAGAGACCAACACAGCCACACCACACACTAACAGATTCACCACTAACAACCAGTCTGGACTCTCACAGCTCCACATCTGACTGCTTTAGAGGAAACAAACATGGCGGACGACGATGTCTCATTTGTTGTTTTTCCATCTTCAGTCAGCTGCTTCCTGATTGGCTATCATTGCCGACACAACAGGATTCCTGATCAGAAATACTGAACATGTTTAATATTTATGAGGCAGCTCAGATCGTCTTCAGATCAGGGAGGGTACAATCAGTCTGAACACACCTCACACCACAGGAGAATCTGTTAAGATCACCATCAGATAATCAGACCTTTCCTGACTTTGTTCGGCCGATTATCTTGTAGTGTGAACCGCGCTTCAGATTTTAGTTTTTCTAACTCAGATGACGTTTGACAAACTGTTCTATGTTCTTTAAACTCAGCTTGACTGATGAACCTCCTCTACGAACCACAGGACTCCATCTTTACTTCATAGTTTGCAAACATTTTAATGATTATTTTTTTTGGAGCATACACATTTGAAAATATCTGTTTACCTCAAACTGCAACTTGAGTTAAATAAATGTTTATAATATACAAAGAAAATACAAGGGAGAGCAGAGCTTCTTACATTTTTTTTCTTTTTTCTCTTTAGATGTGCCTTGCACACGACCAGTGTTTCTGTCTCTATAGCTTCATTGTAAAAGAAAACACCAAATGCACTCTGACCTTTGACCTTTACAGCCCGTCAGAAACAACCCGAAAACTGTCGCACACACACACACACACGGAAACGAAAAGCAATAAAACAAAAACAAAAAAATAAAATAAGAACAAAAAGAGGAGAAGGAGGAGGAGGAGCATGATTGTTCAAAGGAGGAGGAACCAAAAACAGAAGCTACGAGTCAAACC
>NW_026118148.1:0-5322 GCF_001640805.2 Lates calcarifer
GTAAGACATTAAATAAAAACCATCAAAACATATCATAGTAAAGCGTCAAAAACCATCAAAAAATATCATAGTATACTAAGATGTCAAAAATGGTCAAAAAATAGCATAGTTTAGTAAGGCGTCAAAAATGGTCAAAAAAATAGCATAGTTTAGTAAGACATCAAAAACCATCAAAAAATGTCATAGTATAGTAAGATGTCAAAAATGGTCCAAAAATGTCATAGTAAATTGAGGCATCAAAAAATGTAATAGTATAGTAAGACATCAAAAACCATCAAAAAATGTCATAGTATAGTAAGGCATCAAAAAAATAGCATAGTTTAGTAAGACATCAAAAACCATCAAAAAATGTCATAGTATAGTAAGACGTCAAAAATGGTCAAAAAATGTCTCAGTAAATTGAGGCATCAAAAACCACACAAAAATATCATAGTATAGTTAGGCATCAAAAATGGTCAAAAAATGTCATAGTATAGTAAGACATCAAAAACCATCAAAAAATGTGATAGTATAGTAAGGCATCAAAAACCACACAAAAATATCATAGTATAGTTAGACATCAAAAATGGTCAAAAAATGTCATAGTATAGTAAGACGTCAAAAACCATCAAAAAATATCATAGTATAGTAAGGCATCAAAAACCACACAAAAATATCATAGTATAGTTAGGCATCAAAAATGGTCAAAAAATGTCATAGTATAGTAAGACATCAAAAAATGTAATAGTATAGTAAGACATTAAATAAAAACCATCAAAAAATATCACAGTAAAGCGTCAAAAACCATCAAAAAATGTCATAGTATAGTAAGACATCAAAAACCATCAAAAAATGTCATAGTATAGTAAGACGTCAAAAACCATCAAAAAATATCATAGTATAGTAAGGCATCAAAAACCACACAAAAATATCATAGTATAGTTAGGCATCAAAAATGGTCAAAAAATGTCATAGTAAATTGAGGCATCAAAAAATGTCATAGTATAGTAAGGTGTCAAAAATGGTCAAAAAATGTCATAGTAAATTGAGGCATCAAAAAATGTCATAGTATAGTAAGGCGTCAAAAATGGTCAAAAAATGTCATAGTATAGTAAGGCATCAAAAACCACACAAAAATATCATAGTATAGTAAGGCGTCAAAAACGGTCAAAAAATGTCATAGTATACTAAGATGTCAAAAATGGTCAAAAAATAGCATAGTTTAGTAAGGCGTCAAAAATGGTCAAAAAATGTCTCAGTAAATTGAGGCATCAAAAACCACACAAAAATATCATAGTATAGTAAGACGTCAAAAACCATCAAAAAATGTAATAGTATAGTAAGATTTCAAAAACCATCAAAAAATGTCATAGTAAGACATCAAAAAATGTCATAGTATAGTAAGATGTCAAAAATGGTCAAAAAATGTCATAGTATAGTTAGACATCAAAAACCATCAAAAAATGTGATAGTATAGTAAGGCGTCAAAAACCATCAAAAAATGTCATAGTATAGTAAGGCATCAAAAACCACACAAAAATATCATAGTATAGTTAGGCATCAAAAATGGTCAAAAAATGTCATAGTATAGTAAGACATCAAAAAATGTAATAGTATAGTAAGACATTAAATAAAAACCATCAAAAAATATCATAGTAAAGCGTCAAAAACCATCAAAAAATGTCAGTATAGTAAGGCATCAAAAATGGTCAAAAAATGTCATAGTAAATTGAGGCATCAAAAAATGTAATAGTATAGTAAGGTGTCAAAAATGTTCAAAAAATGTCATAGTAAATTGAGGCATCAAAAAATGTAATAGTATAGTAAGGCGTCAAAAATGGTCAAAAAATGTCATAGTATAGTAAGACATCAAAAAATGTAATAATATAGTAAGACATTAAATAAAAACCATCAAAACATATCATAGTAAAGCGTCAAAAACCATCAAAAAATATCATAGTATACTAAGATGTCAAAAATGGTCAAAAAATAGCATAG
Organism: Lates calcarifer; assembly: GCF_001640805.2. Lineage (NCBI taxonomy): Eukaryota > Metazoa > Chordata > Actinopteri > Centropomidae > Lates > Lates calcarifer. The sequence goes on from NW_026118148.1 coordinate 1,978, forward strand.
TTTAGTAAGGCGTCAAAAATGGTCAAAAAAATAGCATAGTTTAGTAAGACATCAAAAACCATCAAAAAATGTGATAGTATAGTAAGACGTCAAAAACCATCAAAAAATGTAATAGTATAGTAAGATTTCAAAAACCATCAAAAAATGTCATAGTAAGACATCAAAAAATGTCATAGTATAGTAAGATGTCAAAAATGGTCAAAAAATGTCATAGTAAATTGAGGCATCAAAAAATGTAATAGTATAGTAAGACATCAAAAACCATCAAAAAATGTCATAGTATAGTAAGGCATCAAAAACGGTCAAGAAAATAGCATAGTTTAGTAAGACATCAAAAACCACACAAAAATATCATAGTATAGTAAGACATCAAAAAATGTAATAGTATAGTAAGACATTAAATAAAAACCATCAAAACATATCATAGTAAAGCGTCAAAAACCATCAAAAAATATCATAGTATACTAAGATGTCAAAAATGGTCAAAAAATAGCATAGTAAATTGAGGCATCAAAAAATGTCATAGTATAGTAAGGCATCAAAAATGGTCAAAAAATGTCATAGCATAGTAAGACATCAAAAACCATCAAAAAATGTGATAGTATAGTAAGGCATCAAAAACCATCAAAAAATGTCATGGTATAGTAAGGCATCAAAAACCACACAAAAATATCATAGTATAGTTAGGCATCAAAAATGGTCAAAAAATGTCATAGTAAATTGAGGCATCAAAAAATGTCATAGTATAGTAAGGTGTCAAAAATGGTCAAAAAATGTCATAGTAAATTGAGGCATCAAAAAATGTCATAGTATAGTAAGGCGTCAAAAATGGTCAAAAAATGTCATAGTATAGTAAGGCATCAAAAACCACACAAAAATATCATAGTATAGTTAGGCATCAAAAATGGTCAAAAAATGTCATAGTATAGTAAGGCGTCAAAAACGGTCAAAAAATGTCATAGTATACTAAGATGTCAAAAATGGTCAAAAAATAGCATAGTTTAGTAAGGCGTCAAAAATGGTCAAAAAATGTCTCAGTAAATTGAGGCATCAAAAACCACACAAAAATATCATAGTATAGTAAGACGTCAAAAACCATCAAAAAATGTAATAGTATAGTAAGATTTCAAAAACCATCAAAAAATGTCATAGTAAGACATCAAAAAATGTCATAGTATAGTAAGATGTCAAAAATGGTCAAAAAATGTTATAGTATAGTTAGACATCAAAAACCATCAAAAAATGTGATAGTATAGTAAGGCGTCAAAAACCATCAAAAAATGTCATAGTATATTAAGACGTCAAAAACCACACAAAAATATCATAGTATAGTTAGGCATCAAAAATGGTCAAAAAATGTCTCAGTAAATTGAGGCATCAAAAACCACACAAAAATATCATAGTATAGTAAGACGTCAAAAACCATCAAAAAATGTAATAGTATAGTAAGATTTCAAAAACCATCAAAAAATGTCATAGTAAGACATCAAAAAATGTCATAGTATAGTAAGATGTCAAAAATGGTCAAAAAATGTTATAGTATAGTTAGACATCAAAAATGGTCAAAAAATGTCATAGTATAGTAAGACGTCAAAAACCATCAAAAAATATCATAGTATAGTAAGGCATCAAAAACCACACAAAAATATCATAGTATAGTTAGGCATCAAAAATGGTCAAAAAATGTCATAGTATAGTAAGACATCAAAAAATGTAATAGTATAGTAAGACATTAAATAAAAACCATCAAAAAATATCATAGTCAAGCGTCAAAAACCATCAAAAAATGTCATAGTATAGTAAGACATCAAAAACCATCAAAAAATGTCAGTATAGTAAGGCATCAAAAATGGTCAAAAAATGTCTCAGTAAGACATCAAAAAATGTCATAGTATAGTAAGATGTCAAAAATGGTCAAAAAATGTCATAGTAAATTGAGGCATCAAAAAATGTAATAGTATAGTAAGGCGTCAAAAATGGTCAAAAAATGTCATAGTATAGTAAGGCATCAAAAACCACACAAAAATATCATAGTATAGTAAGACATCAAAAAATGTAATAGTATAGTAAGACATTAAATAAAAACCATCAAAACATATCATAGTATACTAAGATGTCAAAAATGGTCAAAAAATAGCATAGTTTAGTAAGGCGTCAAAAACGGTCAAAAAATATCATAGTAAATTGAGGCATCAAAAAATGTCATAGTATAGTAAGACATCAAAAACCATCAAAAAATGTGATAGTATAGTAAGACGTCAAAAACCATCAAAAAATATCATAGTATAGTAAGGCATCAAAAACCACACAAAAATATCATAGTATAGTTAGGCATCAAAAATGGTCAAAAAATGTCATAGTATAGTAAGACATTAAATAAAAACCATCAAAAAATATCATAGTAAAGCATCAAAAACCATCAAAAAATGTCATAGTATACTAAGATGTCAAAAATGGTCAAAAAATAGCATAGTTTAGTAAGGCGTCAAAAACGGTCAAAAAATATCATAGTAAATTGAGGCATCAAAAAATTTAATAGTATAGTAAGACATCAAAAACCATCAAAAAATGTCATAGTATAGTAAGGCATCAAAAATGGTCAAAAAATGTCATAGTATAGTAAGGCATCAAAAACCACACAAAAATATCATAGTATAGTTAGGCATCAAAAATGGTCAAAAAATGTCATAGTATAGTAAGACATCAAAAAATGTAATAGTATAGTAAGACATTAAATAAAAACCATCAAAAAATATCATAGTAAGGCGTCAAAAATGGTCAAAAAATATAGTAAATTGAGGCATCAAAAAATGTAATAGTATAGTAAGACATCAAAAACCACAAAAATATCATAGTATAGTAAGGCGTCAATTTCTTTTGGTTTTTCTCTGCAGGTGGAAAAGCAGGCAAAGAGGACCACATCACCTGAAGATAACCACCAAAGTAGATAAATGTTGTTAAAAATGTTAAGATATGTGGAAGCATATGCCTATATGTGCTCATCACTATTGCGGGTTGAGAGAATAAAATAAAGTGTCTGCAACTTGTCAAACATCTGTCGTTTGATGTGCTTTGTTAAACATGTCTTGAACAGACTAAAGGCTTAGTTTAGGGTTGTGGTTAGGGTTGAGTTTTTGTGTTTACAAATTAGTATCACAAAAATGACTTTGTAAAAATATCAACTTTTCCTCAAGGTACTAAAAGCCGTAACCCTAACCTTGGCTACAAGTGGCTACAAGCCATAACCCTAACCTAACCCTCTGGCTAATAACCCTAACCCTAACCTTTAGCTAAAAAGCTGTAACCCTAACCCTAACTCTGGCTAAAAAGCTGTAACCCTAACCT
>NW_026118149.1:7500-52500 GCF_001640805.2 Lates calcarifer
GTCAATCAGCTGCTGATCAACAGCAGCAGAGAATTCATTCATCACTGCTCTGACTCTGTCTCTGTTTAACAGAGTGAACAGACTCTGTGTCAGAGCAGAAACATGGAGCCGCTGAACCACATTCACCCAAAGCTGCTGCACGTGCACAGCTGAAACAGACTCAGCCTGTTTTTACCATTGTAAAATTTCTCCAGGTGAATCAGAGTCAGAGCTAATAAAGCTAATGAAGCTCTTATGAAGCTAACACAGGCTCAGTCTGAGTCTCTGCTGTTACACAGTTTAAAAACACACGCTCACAGTTCAACATGACACGGACACGAGCTCACACACCTGACGTGACCTTAACAAGCGGACTCACCTGACAATTTTCTGAGCGGACCTGGACCCGGTGTCTTCATACTTCCCCTCGTTCCGTCTTTATTCAGTCTGTTCCGCCGCAACATTTTAAACTGGAAGCCGCTTCCAGTTTAAAATGTGTTTATGTTTATGCACTCAAAATCATTCATAATGCTGCTGCTCCTCCTTTGAAAAGAAAATGTTACATTGCTCTGAATAAACAACACGAGCAACTCGATCGGTTATAAGGGGAGAATATCATACTCCACAATGCAAACCTTCATTTGGCAAAACATCTTTCCATCTACCTGCTCAGGGACTACAGGTGGAAATTAGCAATTGCTAAAACCAGGTACAAGGTGTCTGTCCTTCTTTTATATTTAATAATGATTTATGTGCACTATCCCTGTTTAAATAAATAAATTGCAATTACAATTACTCTTTATATTATTATATTTACAGAGAGAGCTCAAACAAATCCCACCATGAGCAGCACTAGGCGACAGTGGAGAGGAAAAACTTCTTTTAAGAGGCAGAAGCATCGAGCAGAACCGGACTCAGGGTGGGCGGTCCGGTGCCTCGACCGGTTGGGTTGTGAAAGGGGGGGGGGGGTTGGGGTAAGAGAACATGGCATAATGCAGATTCCATGGAAAGATGTGGTATCAACAATACAGTAGTGGTTATAATAGTAATGACAAAGTAATAACTGCAATAGTAGCAGAAATATTAGAAGCACCAGTAATTCTAGCAGCAGGTGTTGAGTGGAGTTGTAGGAGCAGCAGGAGACTTGTCATCACAGATCAGACTCTACAGCTCAAGAGGCAGAAATACCTGCAGAAAGAGACAGAAGAGGAGAGAGAAATGGAAGAGCACAATACTATGAGAAAGGTCAAGCCTGAGCCAACCCCAACTATAAGCTTTATCAAAGAGGAAAGTTTTAAGCCTACTTTTAAAGGTACAGAGGGTGTTTCTGCCTCCTGGACCCAAACTGGAAGAAGGATCCACAGTAGAGGAGCCTGATAGCTGAAGGAAACTCTGGGAACCATCAGTAAACCAGCATTCTGGGAGAACATGGTTCTAGCGGGATTGTAGGGATTTGACTATAAGCCAATATAGAGAGGCTTACACAGGAGAAATATGGTCTCTTTTCCTGTCATGAAATGCATTGCAGGACTTTGGATCAACTGCAGAGTCTTTAGAGACTTGTAGGGTTAGGGTTATCCCTAAGGGTTATCCCTAACCCTAACAGGGAAGCAGAATCTTCTTACTGTGAGGGGACACTGAACCACTGAGCCACCCTGAAACAAAAGAAACAGAAAACATCAAATTACAGGATGAGAAACAAGAAGTTCCTCTGTTTTATCTTGCTCATTTCCTGTCGTCTGTCAGCCACCATCATCTGATTAAGGAAAACAGAAGTCAGGTGATGTCTCTCTGTGAAGTTTAACACAGTTTCTGGCGAGCCAAGTGTGTAAGTTTCTACCACATTCAGAAAAAAGTTCCTTTAAAAATACTGAAGCACTCTGACGAACCTTTGGAGTTTTTACTGTGATGCTCTCGCAGCAGAGGTCAGAGTTAGGATGGTTCTGCTCAGACACCAGAAAGAGAGTTTTTCAGAGAGAGTCAGGGTATAGGCCAGGTGTAAAAATGTTTGTTTTTGATTTTCATACTCAGACACCAAACACACTCAGTTCAAACCTGGACCAGTCCACTGACTCTCCTGGTGGATCTAATCCTCACTGACAGTGACTTTTTGTTTGACAACCAGTGGTTCTTGGAGGTGGGTGGCACCACCATGACCCAGTCAAGGTTCCTCCTCAAGCCTTCATTTATCTGACATTACTAGATGACATCATGAGCATGTGACAGGGTTAGGGTTAGGGTTTGACCATCTCACCAACCATCACCCAAAATTACATCCTCTATTTATTCACAACAAGTCAGGATCATTGTACTCTAACCTTTCAGTGACACTAACTGTCAAACCCACAGACACACACATACACACACTATTGCATAAGGTCATCTACAATTCCAAAATATTCCAGGCACACTTTCAAAGATAATATCAGCTTTCATCACATCTGTATATTAGAAGAGGATTTACAGGAAGTCATCTCCACTCTGAATCACAGCCTAAGGTAAAACAACCATCCTCCCTCTATGAAAATGAAATATAATCTGGACCCATGTGATGTTGACTGTCAGATATTGACACAGTGCTTCAGAAAGCTACTGATCATCCCAAACACACATCTGAGGATATTATCAGAACCACATCCAGAGAAAAAGACTTCATAGTCTCAGGCAGAGGAGATATTCCAGGTGGTTACTCAAATCCATAAAACACAGCACGCTGGCATCTCTCACCTCCACCTACACAACCAACTGTCTCTGTGTTGAAGCTGTTGGCATCATGAAAGGAACAAAAGCACAAGCCCAGAAAAATGATTCAGAGCAGTTATCAGAGGACAGAGGCTTCTCGTGATCGACCAGGTAAAGACAGAATCACAGTTACTGTCAGACACTTCTATTCAAAGAGACTTGCAGGTGAAGTTGCAGTGCTGCAGGAGACTTACTGACTTTATGTAGGAGAAACAGGAAAGATGATGCTAATGGGGGGTGGGGTGGGGGGCTCAGGTCATTACAAATGGACAACAGGTGACAGAGAAAATTGGTGGGGAAAACATGAAGGCAGGAAGTAAAACAATGGATACGTTTAATAAATAATTTTCAAAATAAAATAAATGACAAAACAGAGCAAGAAGACGACAGAGAAATAGCTGTGCATCAAACCAAAATCCTCATGTAAAGAGAGAGGAGCAGCAGACTGAAGAGTTTCTTCATCAAGAGCAGTCTCTTTATTTGTTAAAAAAAACACACACAATAAACTTTGTGGTTGGGTGATGCAATCCAAAACATATTTGCTATTAAGGCTACTGGTTACCAAAACGAGTAATAAAACATGTTACATGCACTCTATTGAATAATAAAACATGTTGTGCAGCTAAGCCTAACCCTGTCCACCAGCACTTCATCACTTCACTACAGGTCAAATCTGAATGTCCATAAAAAACAAACACAAATTGTGAAATATAAAATACATAGAAGCAGGAAGTAATTAAACTGAATAAAATGATTCAATTCACACTTAAAATGCATTCCAATACTCTCAGTAAGTCCCACACTGAAGCAGGTTCAGTTTAAACAGACCAGTAAAATATTTAAGAAGTTTGTCAAATACCACGACGAAAGAAGCACAAAACACTGAAACACTCTAAATGTGACATGTCCTCACTGAGCTGACGTCTTTTGAACACAAACCTGCAGAGTCTGATCAATGTGTCTGTGTCACATCAACCGTGGACAGGAAATGACCTGCTGATGGTTATGGAGGCTCCTGAGCTGAAGATGGATGATTTCAGAGGCTTCTTGGTTTGAAGAATCCTACTTCAGCATGATCAGCAGAGAAGAGCTGAGAGTTTGGAGAAGTAAAAAAAAAACCTATCAAGAAAATCCTCATCAAACCCACCAACAGCAGAGTTTGTTGAGGTTAATATTGTGGCTGCAGCTCAGTGATCTGACAGTACTCCAGCTGATGGATTGCATCTCCCAAAACTCTTCAAGTGTGTTGTGATTCCACATTAAAAGATGGAGAGAAATATAATGTGGTAGCCCTGCTCAACCTGCAATAACTCATTTAAAAACTGAGGGAATTATTGGAAGAAAGAGACTGTAATAAAAATCTTGTATTGCTATGTAATACACAACAGTAAGAAAAGACATTTTATTATTATTATTATTATTATTATTATTATTATTATTACTTCAGAGTAACTGAGGCTCTAATTTCATGAAGTGAGAAAATGTCACACGCAGACAAAAAATCTAATGATAAAAAATGTGTCTCATTCTTCAGTGTCAAGCATCAAATAATGAAAATGTATGTCTCACTGTGAAACATAAAGTGGAATTTCTTTGTGATTGTGTCAATGAGTTTTCTTGTGTATCAAGTGCATCTGTGTTGAAAACTTCAGCCATTACTCTAAAAATAACAGATGGTCAAAGTGTAACTTTCTACTGATTTTAAAAAGAGACCAAAGATCTGTGTCAGTCCAACACTTTAGGACATGCTCCAGTCCATGATGTGTTTAGCCTAGCTTATCACAAAGGCTAGAAACACCAAGTCTGTCTGATTTTTATGTTGTTAAATGTTTACATGTTGTTGGTTTATGGAACAGGTGTAAAAATATTCATGTAAGGACACAGTGTGGTTTTAGCAGCAGTTAGCATTTGAGCTAACCAATGCTAGGATGTGTTTAGAGCTAACCAATGCTAACAACCACAGAGTGCAGGTGAGGAGGTTAAATAAACCAGCTGACTACAGGATGGACTACAAACTGGTCAGCTAACTACACACAACAGGTCAGTCACACAGATTTGGACTTGGTTAGTAGGTGTTCTAGCTTCAGGCTAGCTTTAGGCTAGCTTCATGTTTGTGATGAGACGGGCTAAAGCACCTCTGTCCTGGCGGAACAGAAATGAACCTGAACTGAGTAAGGGAGGATTTATTTTAAGAATATATTTAATCTTTACAACTCTTTATATTTAGGTTGTGGTGAAGAGTAACTTTTGGGGGAAGTGTACTTATCCTTTTGTGTTGAGTGTTTAGAATTACATTTCACTGTATGATGTGATAAAGTGTGACGTTATAAAGGACCTGGTGGCCATTGTTCCATGCATACAGAGCTCTGTCTCGGGGGTTGTAGTCAAGCATGGACAAGTGGCTATATTTATTAGTCAGAGGAATGTCGATGTACTCGTAGGTGGAGGAGTTAGTGGAGTAGGCGTAGTATACCTTGGTTCCACCCGAGTACCCGTTAGTAACATATAGGGTTCCACAGATCATGAAGGCCTCGCCAGCACTGCGTTTGGGATGGTTGGTGGTCCAGCTGCGGATGATCTGTAGAGTGTTTGGGTTTAACTGGCTAAGAACAATATTTCCAGCGTTCTGATTGGTGGCGTAAACGGCCCAGAGCCCCCCCTCATCCACCATCAGGTCGATATCTGAGTGCCCCCCCCAAGAATAATGGTACATGTTGTTGTATCCAGCAAAGTCGAGTTGTCGAGAGCGGCTAATGAGTGACGTGCTGAAGTCAAACTTAATAATGGTGTGACTCTGGAACTTGTTGAAGTAAATGGACCCGTTATAAACCACCTGACCGGTCCCGGACCAGGGATGAGGCAGACGGTGAGAGGTGAAGTTATCTGTTGTCATGAAGTCATACATCGACTGATACTCCCTAACAAAGCGGTTGTTATGGTAACCATCCATATACCACACCTAAAGGAGAATAAAAAACAAACACATGATGTGACAAATGACTCCAACCACTACAAATTATTTATTCAGTTTGGTGTTAATGGCTTTCATGATTATGTTCCATAAACCATAGAAATTATATGTGAATATATTTCATTAACTCTGCAGTTTTACCAGTATCAGACACAGTAGTATGTACTCTCAGCTACAGTAAAACTTCACTGTTAGCAGCTAGCAGACATGCTAACTCTGTCAACCTTCTCTAAAATTACAAACCACATTATTCACACTTTACATGTTTTCCTCTGCTTCTGGCTTATCTCTTCATGTTAGAGACCACAACTCAACCAAAACTCATCCAGAACTCATTCTGCACTCATCCAGAACTCATCACTCTCAGTAGTCTTATGGTTAACTCCACACCTGCACTTTGTAACAAACTGTGTGTGTTAGAGATCTCTGTAAACTGACATCAAGCTGATGTTGTGTTGTTGTTATTGTGTTGTTGTTGTTGTTGCTACTGTGTTGTTGTTGTGCTGTTGAGACTCACTCTGTTGTCTCCAGGTGGAGCCAATGGGTCGGTCATCCACGAGCCAAACCTGGATCCAGACGTCTTGATGGTGATTGGCTCAGAGATTCCTGTCAGTTTCCCACAGGCTGAAATGACAGCAACACAAGGTACAGACTGGACGAAATAACAGAAACACCTGCACACACCTGAGGTTTCTGTAGGTGAATGCAGTTTAGCCTGTGTTGTTCACAGCTTTGAAGGTGTTTCCTTGTCTGTGCAGACACCAGGTGATTTCTCAGGTGATTTCTCAGATGTTAACCTCAGCACTAAGATCTAATGCGGCAGTGATGAGTGATGAATAGATTACAGTGGCTCCATGTTACATCACAGCTGGGACCTCCTTTTTGTGTTGTCTACTCACCCAGCCTCTGCATGCAGGCCCTCAGTCGGTCCTCCAGACTCATCACTCGGCTGTGCAGGTCCTGGTAGTCCAGTCCTCCCAGCTGTTCCTGCAGCGCCCCCAGCAGCTCTGTCACGTTCGCCGCCTCCTCCTTAAACTGTCGGACCAGCAGAGCGTCGGCCTTGTAGGCCTCCAGGACTGGGATCAGAGGACGCAGCTCCTCCATTTTTGCCTTGATGGACTGACAGACAGAAAACAGAGATTCTGAGGAGACGTTCAAGACTAGAAAACAGCCAGAGATCGATAACACGTCCAGGTCTGGTCACTGATAAAAAACTTTAATCAGCACATTGATCCATACTGACACCTGACTTTTCAGAGATATTGATCCAAAATTGTACACTCATTACATGAAATTGAGGGTTTCATTATTTATATGGAGATGGGCTGAGTTGCTGATTGGTAGTTTAGGAGATAATGTCATGTTAAGGTAGAGCTGTTGATTTGTAGTCTAAGCCATGATGTCACAGGGTGGGCGGTACCTTGTACTGTCTGGCGATGTTGGTCTCGTGTCCGTCCTCCACCAGTTTGAATTTGTTTTCCAGACCTTTCAGCTGAACTTCCATTTTCTCCACAAACTGCAGATCTCTCTGAGTCCGCTGATCCAGAACCTCGATGGACTGACTCATGTTCTGCACCTGGAAAACACAGAGTACCACATCATCTACCAAATACTACTACTACTACCATCAGTACTACCATCAGCACTGCCATCAGCAGTACTATCAGCAGTATAATTAGCAGTACTGTCAGCAGTAATACCAGCAGTGCTACCATCAGGAGTACTATCAGCAGTACTGTCAGCATTACTAGCATTAGCAGCAGTACTATCACTGGGAGTATTCAGTACCTTTTCGAGCAGCTGTCGGAGCTGTTTGGTCCGAGCATCTCTGGAACAGACTGTCTGCTGAGGAGCGACCACTGTACAAACACATCGACCTTCAGAGTCCTGAGCTGAACTGTACACCTGCCAGCCCTCCTCAGGGGCTGAAGGACCCACCTGTCACACAGGAAATCAGTGGACAAACAACACATGTTATTGATGTTGCTGAAACCAGACCATAATCCTGGGTCTCAGTATCAGTCCATCTCAAACATTCATTTCTTTTCAGAAATATTAGAAGGACTCTGAGCAGTTTTCAGCCCAGCTTCTTCTGAACCTTAGTGGATCTCAGACCACTGTTCACTCATCGGCCAATAGACTTTAATATCAACATAATCTGATGTCGCTCTCTCTCTCTCTCTCTCTTCATCTCTCCCTCCTCCTTCTGTGTCCTTCTGAAGGTATTTCTGCCTCCTGAGCTGTAGTCTGATCTGTGATGTCGAGCCTCCTGCTGCTCTTACAGTCCTGTTCAACACCTGCTGTCTCCTTTGATCAGAACTTTAAAGACCAAGACCATTGTTATTCACCTCCGGAACAGCTAAAACTCTCTTTTCTGAAATCCGACACACACTACTGTTATTATTACTATTATCAGTCGTATTAATCTTATCTATTATTATTATTATTATTATTATTATTATTTATTACTATTGCTTTACATGTCATTTTAGTTACAGTCTGTTACAGTCTCTTTGTTATCTGAAATCACATCCAATAGATCATTAATCTAAAGTGTGACGAAAAGGAAAATCCTCAGGATAAACAATTCTGACTTCATTTTACCTTTTTTGAAGATACATGCATAAGACTAAAGATCTGTGGAGCTAAAATCTCCTGTACTCTCTTCTTATCTCTAATAATTTATATTCAAACATTTTCTTCTAGTTAAATATAAAATCAGACACAAAAAGCTCTAACATCATCTGAATTATTCTGAGATTTAATTATTCTGGTTTAAAGTTCAGATTTTTTTTTTCTGATCTAATCTGGTAATTATTTTGTCAGATTGACAGAAACATCAGAGTCTGACTGAAACACAATAAAACAGAAACACAGGGAATAGAATACAGTAGAATAATGAAACTGTATGTTACCACACTAACACGTGGTAGAAAAGAATAGAATAGAATATAATAAAATAGAATAAATTAGAAACAGTCTGATGTTACCAGGGTAAATTGTGATCCGATGAGCAGCAGCAACAGAAAAACGTTGAGCAGATTTTCTTCAGACTCCATCTGTTTATCCTCAGACAAACATCCACTGGTTCTCTCTCTGTTAACCTGCTGGTTTATCTGGTTGTTAACCTGGTTATCTGTTTTTTAACCTGCTTATCTGGTTATTAACCTGGTTCTCTGCTGTATCTCTCTCGCTCTCTCCTCCTCCTTCTCTCTCGCTCTTCGTCTCTGATGTGACGCCAAAAATCAGCCGAGTGGAAACAAGATCCTCCAGTTCACTGTGTGTGTGTGTGTGTGTGTGTGTGTGTGTGTGTGATGATGATGTCACAGCCTGGCTGGTGAACAGATCTGAGCAGCAGGAGGAGGAGGAGCAGGAGGAGGAGGAGCAGAAGCTGTCCGTGGTGTTTCTGAAGGAAGCCATTTGGCCTCAGGCAGTAAAATGTCGGCTCATGAAATATTCCTGTTTATGTTTCACATCAACACTGAAATAATAAAACACTTTTATTTCATTAAAACTGTTTAACTATATGTATGTTTGACTGTCAGAGCTCAGAACAGTTTCAATTGAAAAATGTAAAGGTTAAAAACATCAGATTTAATTTAACACTGAGCTCCCACAGTGAAGCTTACTGATGGTTACAGTGTAGACCTGGACTAAAACCAGGACCAGAACCTGGACCTGGGCTCGGACCAGGACCAGTCAGTGGTTTACAGTCACAGATCCAGACTCTGCAGCTCTGAGACAAGGAGAGAGGAGAGGAGAGAGGAGTTAGTAACTTGTCTTTATGGAATATGAATCTGCACTGATAGAGAAGGAGCTCAGTGCATCATGGGAAATCCCCTGGTAGTCTGTGTCTACAGCAGAGCCAGATTCAGGTCTGATCCAAATCACAGAGGAGAGTCTCTGCTCCTGGACCTGGACTCAGACCAGGTTAAGGCTGAAGCTCTGTGTCCCAAATACTCAGTACCAATGTGATAGTACTCTGTGTATTGCAGTAGCAGTACTACAGAGGCTTGGAGGCTTGAGTTGTTTTACATCGGGTCAAAGGTCAGAGGTCACAGAGCTGCAGGTGATTTCAGTCTGAGTGAGAAACGAAGAAGAAATAGACAAAAAAAACCCTTGTTAAATTAATCATTGTTTTCCTCATTTGGTCGTCATGGAAACAAAATCTGCAGCCACTATAGTGTGTGTGTATGTGTGTGTGTCAGATGGTCCTCAGCAGGGTTCAGAACACACACACACACAGAATGTGTTGGACAGAAATCAACATTTCAGTGAGAGAAGAAGAAACAAGGCATTCAGGAACATTTTGTTTCAGGAAAATAAATGAAATGTCTAATGATCATTACCACAGTGACCATTAATGACAGCAGGTTGATTTACAGATTTAATATAAATATGAATGAATGTGAGTGTTAGGCATCCATGTTTGTAGTTTGAAGTGAATCAGCTGTTTAATCAGCATCATTAAACTCCTCTGTCAGATTCTATTCAGAAAACTGAAACAAGTCGACAGTTTAATCTATCAACTAAAACATCAGATGTGAAGAACTGATTCATGTTTAAATGTCCTGAAAACCTTTTAAATTCATCAGGAAATATTCAGTGATAGACTGTAGAGAATAACCAGCAGCTAAAGGGTTCAAATCATTTACATTTGTTTAAGAAACATTTTCCTCAACTCATCACAATAAACTCAGAACTTTCATCTGTTTTTTTCTAATAAACTTTCATTCTTCTGAGTTTGTTTTTGTCTTTACTTGTTTCCATCCTGGTTGTCGCCTCTGTTGCCGTAGCGATACAGATGATGGAGGTTGGATCTGTTCCTCTGGGTTGCCGTGGAAACCGTCACTCTGCTCTTTTCTACAGACGTGTTGAAGCCCTGGTCGCGGTACATCCCACTCTGCAGCATCGCCTCCGAAAACTGACGCGACGTCCCTTTAAACTGAGTCTGACACACAGGTCGTCATGGCAACGGCACTGAGGAAAACTGGCCAATCACATTTCATCAGTCAAACCTGTCTGTCTCTCTACTTGTCTCTCTCTCTCTCTCTCTCTGTCTCGCTCTCTGTCTCTCTGCCTGTCTCTCTCTCTACCTGTCTGTCTCTCTCTGTCTCACCTGTATTTCATGAACAGTCGGCTTCTTGCTGCCGTACGTTTGGTTCGATGTTCGATACAGAGGATGACCGACTCTCTGACTGAAACACACAAATCACGAACGTTCAGCAGTTACAGCAGTAGTAGCAGTAGTAGTAGTAGTAGTATTAGCAGTAGTAGTAGTAGGAGCAGTAGTAGTAGTAGTATTAGCAGTAGTAGTAGTAGTATTAGCAGTAGTAGTAGTAGGAGCAGTAGTAGTAGTAGTTTCCTGACAGTAAACTGTTAACCAGAGTAACTGACCTGTAACCATGGAAACAGTCAGGGTTGTTGAATCTGTGTGGCAGGTTTGGATCCGTCCTGTAAACATCGCAGGTCTGAACTCTCTGCTCCTCCATGTCTCACTGATCAAAACACAGCGGTTACCACGGCACCCACAACACAGCTGTTACCATGGAGACACGTGACACCACTCAGACCCCTCCCACTGCCCTCACAGCCTCTCTACTCCTCCTCTCTCTCCTCCACCTGCTTCTCCTCTCTCCTCCTCGTGCAGGTTGTAGACATGTTCATCCTCCCCACTACTGAAAATGTGTTGTTGCTTCATGGAGTGAACAGTGTATTCTCCTCTTCAGAGATGTGTCGACTAGACAAGTCTGATCGCGATCAGAGAGAAACACCTGATGGACCTGATGTAGACCTGATGTGGACTTGATGTAGACCTCCTGGGTGATGCAGTTCCAGTGAGTGACAGTAGGTGACAGTAGAGCTACATGAGATAAACTGTGGTGACAGAATCCAGAGAAGAAGAAAACAGTCCTCACACTGCTATAAAAACAACTTTTAAAATGTTTTAATGAGAAATAAAATATATTCAACAGTCATTATGTCTAAACTGTGAACATCCAAACTACACAGGAGAGTCAGCAGCTGATGAACTCCAAGCCAGCAGGGGGCAGCATTACCAGGGAGTTATGGTGACCACTGTGATCATTAGAAACAAGGAAGTGCATCCTTTAGTCTGACGCCACAGTGACTCAACGTCACCTCTACAGGTACAAAGTGGTATTACAGAATGGGCTGAGGCTAGCTGGCTAGCATGCTAACTCCTGTAGAGATCAATGACATCAGGTCAAAACTGTGATTTCCTCACACTGTGGATAATTATAGTAAATGTTTTAATGTTGTAAACTGAAATAAATAAACAGCAGCTTTAACAATCTGAATATTCACTTTGAAAAAGATTTGTACAGACCTGAGGCAGCTGGAGGTCAGAGGTCAGAGGTCGACAGTTCACTGCTTCAGAGTAACAGACACACTCAGTGTTTGATTCAGAACAGACTTTATTTTGAAAGTTTAACATACAGGAAGTTGAAAAGAGCGTGATCAGCAGTCTCACGTCTCAATAAAAAAATCAATAAATCAATATCTCACTATAAAATAAAAAAGTTTCACATTTCACACAATCAATCAATAACATGATCATTGATCAACAAGCAGGGGGCGGGGCTATTACAGGCTGGTTAGATCTGAGGGGCAGGGTTAGCATGTTTGCGGGGCCGGGGCTATACCTGGGGGCACGGCTACACCTGTGCAGCTACAGTTCATATTTACACACTCTTCACATTTTGACTTTAAAGTTCAGTTTAAAGTTTAAAATGTTTCACATCAGATTGAACTGCACACACCCTGACCACACCCAGTGTGATGTCACTGCATACCCAGCAGGACACGGTGACATCACTGGAGGACACGGTGACATCACTGCTGTAATGAGCAGTAATTTTTCTTTCAAACATTAACGTTAATTTTAAATATTTTGTTTTTACAGTTTGTTGCTGATCTCAGGTCAGTTTGTCAGTGAATCTGAAAAACAAACTGATGAATCACAGAGAGTCAGTTTTAACATCACAACAAAAACTAATTTATCGCTCTGGACTCAAAAAATGAAAAGTAAAATAGATTTGATCAGAACATCACGATTTAGTTTGTTTTCATCTCCTACATGAATGATTCCTGTCATGATGACAGTTGAGGTTTTCACAGGTCCAAACCCAAGAAGACTGTAAATGTACTCCCCAGAACTCAAACCGGGCCAGTCTATTACTGAAAACTGAACCCAAGCACACCTGGCCGGGGTCACCTGACCTGATGATAATCTCTTCCTGATAGGAACAATGGTAAAAGTTCCTTCTTCCTGCTGACTAACACAGGACAACATTTTAGATTAAACGTCAATTTCCTGTCATGGTGACCAACGACAAATAAAACTCATTTAGAGCTCTGTTGTTTCAGAATAATAAATAAACTTTACTGCTAATGTTAGCAATAGAGTCTGACCTCTGACCCTTCACATCCTAAACAGGGGCATTCGACAACTGCAAAAGACCAGGACCTGACCTGGACCTGTATGACCATAGGTAACAGGACTCAAACCTGTACAGATTCCAGGTTGGGCCTCGGGTTCAGGTGGACCTGTGAAGACCTCCATTTTGTTTTACAGTGCAGAATCATCTGGTTTTTACAGTGTAGAAACATCTTGTAGCATTTATAACATTTTACAGTGTAAAGTGGAACGGTTAGTTAGGTAATACTGATACTGATTGATAAACTAATCAGTTTCATTCAGATGTGAAAACTTCATCATGTGACACCTG
Organism: Lates calcarifer; assembly: GCF_001640805.2. Classification (NCBI taxonomy): domain Eukaryota; kingdom Metazoa; phylum Chordata; class Actinopteri; family Centropomidae; genus Lates; species Lates calcarifer. The sequence continues at coordinate 20,944 of NW_026118149.1, forward strand.
ATGTTTGAACCATAATCAAACATGGTGATTAATTGATTATCTGGTCCCTCTTGTGATCAAAACTGATCAAAGTTTAAAATTTCAGTTTGAGTTTACAGACTCAGTGTGATGAATCAATAATAAAGATTATGTGTCTTGATAAAACTCTGAATCAGAAATATTACAGACTCAGACTCAGGGCTTGAAAGCCTAAATCCAGAAACTAGACTGTTTCATTTACATATTTTAGATATTTCCTATGTGTTTCTGAAGCTTGGGACTGTGTGGGACCTGTCTAATGTCTGATCTCTATGTGGGACCTGTCTAATCTCTGACCTCTGATCTCTGTGTGGGACCTGTCTAACATCTGATCTCTGTGTGGGACCTGTCTAATGTCCGATCTCTGATTGATTTTTTTTAGTTTTCGTCCGTCAGGTGTGAATAGCCGTCTGTCAGCTGCTTGGACGAGATATGGGAAAAGTTAAACTGTCCAATGAAAAGCTGTTACCGGACTTCCTCTGAGCTCTTTCCTTTACATCACTTCCTGTGGCGAGATGTCCTCTGGTCGATTACTGCGCTAGACTAGACGACTACTCTGCACATAGCCTACAAGATACAGACAGACAGGTACAGAGAGACAGACAAGTAGATAGAGAGAGGGAGAGATAGACGAGCAGGTAGAGAAAGAGACAGGTAGATCAGATCAACAGGTAGAGAAAGAGAGAGAGAGATAGGTATGTTAGAGCAGGTAGAGTGAGACAGGAGGTCAGACTGCAGATGACCGATCATTCTGCTCGTTTTTCATATTAACACTGCCAGTGTTAATCATCATCATCATCATCATCATTATTATTATTACTGTTATTGTTGTTCTGAATGGTGCAGAATACTTCCTGTGGGTTTCTCCTGTGATGTTTTTATTGCAAATATTGAACACAAGTCTTCATATTTAACACTGCTTTGTTTTAGATGCTCAGTTTGTAGAAACTTTAATGGCAAGTTTTTAGATTTTTAGAAAAAGGGATTTGACTTTGTTAAAACAGTGGTGGGATTGTAGGAAAGTAGAGAAAGAGGGGGCTGAAGTACCTGGGGGTGCATGCAGGTTATCAGAGTTCAGGTTCTTCAAAGAGAACAATGATGTGTCTGGAAACCAGTGATGAGCGCCAGTTTAAGGAGAGTAGAGCGTTTATGCTTCATCTTTCAACTGTGGTTTTATACGTTTGTATAACTTGGCTCAGGGATGTTTTTAAACTGCTGCCTCTTCTGTGACCACACTGAAACTAGTTCTCACTGCTTCTTTCCTTTAACACCTGTCTTACTGTTATTCTGAAGATTATCACTGCTTTTAGTTTTTACTGAGCAGGTCTTTGTTTGGGGTTCAAAGGTCAGGTGGAGACAACTGGATTATTGACATGGAAATGTTGTTTCTCAGGTTGGACTTTGATTTCGATCCATTCAGGACCTCTGAGGGTTTCAGTCAGTCTGAGATCATGAGCAGGTTTTGTTTTCTGTGTTAGAGAATGTGCTGGTGTTTTCAGAGCAACGTGCAGAACCACATTGAGTTTACTGACAGATCCTGACCCAGAGTTTGATGTTCTGATCCAGCATCAGTTCCTTGTCTCTCTGCTTACTGATGTCACTGAGAGATCTGACTGTAGATCAGTTCTCCTGATGTTTGACAGATTCACTGACTGTCTGTTGTTCAGTTGGTCACTGACCTCAGGTAAGTCAGTAGCTCTTTACTGATCAGACTCAAGACTCTGCAGCAGCCTGAGATCAATCATACTGATTATAGATTCTGATCCCACAACAGACTGACATCATAAAACCAGGAGCTGGTTTCGCCTCCTCCACTGATCACATGACCAGGCCAAAAAAAAAAAAAAAACCCTTCAGCATCCCACAATGCACCGCACACAGGTCACTGTTTGATGATAGAACCAAGTGTTCCTCCTCAGCAGCACCTGAACACATCATCATGATCGTGGAGACGGAGCCTGATATGACACACCTACTTTACAGGTGTACAGGTGTATCACACGGGTGTGAGGTTTCAGCAGGTAGAGTTCAGGTTTTCAGCACATAGACAGGCAGAGCACAGAGACACAGACAGGTTGCTGTAACCGTAGCAACCAGCATGTTAACATTCAGAGGTCAAAGGTCACAGAAGGTCAGAGGTCGTCAAGTGGGGGTCATATGAGGTTAATATAAGACAAGTCAAAGGTCAAGTGGAGGTCAAAAAGAGAGCTGGGCATGTTTAACAAGAGGTCACTTAAGGTCATGTAGAGGTCATTAAAGGTCATATGGAGGTCATGTAGAGGTCATTAAAGGTCATGTGGAGATGTGGAAGTCATGTAGAGGTCATTAAAGGTCATGTGGAAGTCATGTGGAGGTCATGTGGAGGTCAGATGTAGGTCATGGCACCTTTGGCGCTGCTGTCCAGGAAGACTTTGATGTACGATGTGGGGACGTAGCCCTCTTCCTCCAGGTTCCTCCGAACTCTGGTCCAACCATCTCCTTTATCTTCTTCCACCACAGAAAGTAGTTCTCCCTCCACCATCGACAGAGTGCCTTCATTCTGACCTGCAGAGAATCAACAACAACATCTTCAGCAGAGAACCACAGAGAACCAGAAGAGAACTCAACATGTGGTACATCAGAACCACTTAAAACTGGAACCAGTTCAAACTGGTTTCAGTTTGAACTGGTTCCAGTTTTAAGTGGAACCAGTTCAAACTGGTTTCAGTTTGAACTGGTTCCAGGACAGAACGCAGGAAATAAAACACCTTAAAGTACCTTGAAACGGGTAAAGGGACTTGCAGGTGCCGATACTCGGTAACGGTTCTTCATCATCAAACTCGTCATCAAACTCTGAACTACGAGACTTAAAATTAAGTTCAGCACTGTGGTCCTCAGTGTAGCTGCCGTCAGGACTGAGAGAGAAAGAGACGGGTCAACAGAGAGAGAGAGAGAGAGCGAGAGAGACTGGTTGACAGAAAGATCGGTATCAGGTATGTAAATCAGGTATCAATCACTCTGATGAAACAGTAATCAATAAACAATAAGTCCAGAGTACCTCTCTCTGCTAGCTGGGCTACGGTTGTCCAGCTGTTTCAGGCTGCTGCTGCCTGGCGTCGTTGCCTGGGAATTTAACCCACAACCTCCACTCTGTCTTCTAGTGCTGTGATCAGAGAGTCTGCTGTCGGCCTCCAACAGCCAGGCCTTCGACAACAACCACAAACACACGTTACTTCAACAATAATCTACACATTATACACGTCAGGATTACAGTGTCATCTTCTCGTCCAGCAGGGGGCAGCACGACGCTCTCCTCTAGGGTAAACTAGGTTCAATGGACTTTCAGATTCTACACTTTAATAAATATTCAACATATTTTATCACCTTCCACTACAAAGACCTTGCTGTGACAGTCGTATTAAAGTAATCCCACATGGCTGTGAAATTCTGTGAATTTACAGTCACTGTAAAACTGGTGTCTCTGTATAAGTTTGTTTTAGTTTATTAAACACACAACACAGTTTCAGTTAGTTCAGTCACTACTCTGTCTTCAGCATTGTCCCGCCCACAGCACCATCTGATTGGTTACAGGCAGAGCCACGGCACGAGTAACAGCCAATCAGCAGTGAAAGCTGTGCATGCACAGTGCTCACACATGGCAGAGAGGAGAAAAGTTTTGCTGGGCGGAAAAGCTCTGGAGAGCAGATATATGTTTCTTTATTTACTCTAGAAAACTTTAGGGAGCTATTTATTTGTTTAAGTTTTCATTTAACTTTATAAGACATGCTGCTGAGCCTGAGAGCTCCCTGCACTTTTTTAAAACAAAGATGTTGATTGTCTAAGATAAAAAAAACTTTAACATGTTGCAAATCTGAAAAGCTGTTTAATAAACATATTCTTAAAGGCATTTAAATGAAGTAAAGTGTTGGAGTTTGTATTATTCAAAATTTTGACGCCAATATTTTCACTTTTACTGCAAATGAATACATACATATAACATATCAGTCTATCTCTAATATGTAGTATTAGTGTTTTGAACCTGATGCCTCCTCAGCTCGTCCTCCAGTCTCTGCAGACTCTGCTTCACTTCCTCCAGTCGAGGCTCCAAACTCCCGGCATCGCCCATCTGAGGACTCTGTTCATAAACCTCCCTCATCTTCAACAGAGCATCTCTGAGCAACACACATACACAGGATCACTGTGGTCACTGTACAAACCTTGAGCTCATATTTTCATCTCAGTGCTTCAACTCTGATGACAACCACAAACACACAACATCAAACTCTGACAGTCTGAATTTATGTTGGTTGTATATCAGTGATAACACACAGGGCACTTCAATAGAATATAACAGAAAAACATCTAATTGATGTACTACAAAAATGAAACAGCAATGAAGCTGAAGATGTTTTTCTGTTGGAGTTCAGCAGTGGATGTCTGAGGGTTAGAGTTCTGTTGGTTTTGGTTGGGTTTGGATATTTGAAGCAGGAACAGGAAGAAGATGAATCTGCTTCTTTAAAAACTGTAATACTACACTGACAGACTCTCTGTTGTGTGGCTGTGATACTGCTACAGACCCTGATCACCTTTGTTAGATCTCTTCTAGACTGATCACCATCGAACTAAAAAGGTGCTGTCGACTGTTTTTATGGCTGTTTGGTGTTTTTCAATCAAACCGCAGCTTCTTATCATTTTTAGTTCCTGAGTGCTGGTAAAGCGCAAGGATTTCTATATCCTGATAATTTTACTTATTTTAATCAGTACACATATCAAACTATGTATTCAGAAAGTATTCAGACCCCTTCAGTTTTTTTCATAATTTTTTTGAGGTTGTAGTCTTATATTAAAATTTCCTCAGAGAGAGTTTATAAACTTACAAAAAAGATCAAACTGAAATGTCACATTGACATAAGTATTCAGACCCTTTACTATGACACTTTAATCTTTAAGATGTTTCTACACCTTCACGAGGGCCACCTGTAGTAAACTTTGTTGATTGGACAGGATGTGGACAGACACACACATGTATCAGGTCTCACAGCTGATAATGATACCAAAGTAAAAACCAAAGGAGCTGTCTGTAGAACGCAGAGACAGGACTGTGTCAAGGCAAAGATCTGGAGACATTTTCCAAACTTTCTGAATGCACTGTATTGTCACATTTAATTCTCAAAAGGCTTACTGATACCACAGTGAAAAATAATCTGTGACAGGACTGATGTGGTTCTTACTGTTGAGCAGAGTTATAGTTGAATCCCAATAGGTCAAATACACATTTTTTCTTATTAAATAACACTAAGGTATTTGCTTGCCCTGGGTTTGTGGTTAGAATAGACGTGATCAGAATGATATCCATGAGCTGACCAATTCCATGAGTTCATTAATGTCCCGAAATGACTCATACCTGTCGGCCTTCAGCCAAATTTCATTGACCAACGCACCACCAGAGTAAACACAGCTGTGCAGGTCAACCAGTGGTTTCAAAAATGAAAAATAACAAACACGATTTAGACCGAACAAACAAACAGACAGCACACTGCTGATGCTGGTCACTGCTGGGCTTTTCTAGGCACTAGTGTGTTTCTGTGTCTATGTTGGTGTGTGTTTCTGTGTGTGTTACCTCTGCTCCCTCTCTCTCTGAATCTCCTGGTTGATGTTGTTGATTCTTGTTTGAAGTTTCTTTCGTCTCTGCTCAGGAGGAAGGTGACTGCAGTCTGCAGGACTGGAGCCCTGCAACAGTTTTATCACATTTAGTACAATTACCAGTACACTGACAGTAACTGTTCTTATACACACTGACAGTACTTATACACACTTACAGTAACTGTTCTTATACACACTGACAGTACTTATACACACTGACAGTACCTGTACTTGCACACATAGATAGTACTTATACACACTGACAGTAACTGTAAACATCATGTGGCTTAATAAACCTGTGACAGGTGAGATACTGACCAGTTTGAGTGACAGCTGTCCAATCAGAGAGCAGCATGAAGGAAATATCACAACATTAGAAATAGTTCAGCTTTCTCTTTTAATCTGTCACTGCTCCGTAAACAGTCTATATACTGTATAAACACATGTACCCCTCTCTTGAGGCTGCGCAGACACTGCTTCCTGGTTCTGGAGCCAGAGGTCATGAGGTCATTCAGCCGCTGTGTTATTGGTTCTCTGGAAGCAAGGGGTGGGGACTGGGAACTGTTGTTCACGCCCCCCGGCAAAGGTGAGGTTGGGGGTGGAGGGGGAGGCTGCCGGGGGGACGAGAGGAGGGTCAATAGCTGGAGAGACAAAAGTTAGGTGAGTACAGCCAGGTGACTCCTACAGGTGTGTTTATACCTGTGTGTATAGGTGTGCCGTACTTACCTTATTTTTTCGTATGAAGGGCCACAGCTTCCTGCTGTGTCTCCGCCCCTCAGTTCGGTTGTCGAGGTAACTGGATTCAGAGATGCTCCGCCTCATGGTGGCGCTGTAGTCTTCAAACTCTACATCACCTGGAGGGTCGAAACCCGACTTATACACCTCCACCACCTGACGGGTGTCCTGCAGACACACACACAGAGTCAGAGGTGACCTCTGACCCTTACATCTCCTCAATGTCAAATATTCTGGAAGAGGGTCAAGGAGTGTGGTCACAGTTTAACCACATCCAAAGACTTAAGCATCTCGGATCAAATCCCTGCTCAACAAACTCCAGAGCCAGACTCACCATCCTGGGCTGGATGCTCTCAGCAGCATCCATCATGGCATCCAGACAGCGACTCACAACAGGAAGAACTTTTCTCTCAGCCTCTGCTGACAAACGCATCGCGTCACAGATTCTCTCAATCCGCCGCTCCTCCATGTCCTGGATACGCTGTAAAACACAGGAACATACAGTACAAACATGAATACACTGTAGTGCTGACATGTATTACTGTACTACAGGACAGGTGGTACTGCTGGTTTACCTGGTATATAACCGGTACCAGCGAGTGGTGCTGATTTACCTGATATATAACTGGTACCAGTGAGTGGTGCTGCTGGTTTACCTGGTATATAACTGGTACTAGCGAGTGTTGCTGCTGGCTTACCTGGTATATAACTGGTACCAGCGTGTGATAGTGCTGGTGCTGGTCCTGGTTGAACTGGTTTAAGCTGGTCACATAGTCTTTCCTTGACTCTTCAGCAGCTTGTTGTTTCTGTTGAGCTGTTTGACGAGCCTGAAACCAGCAGACAGAGAGAAACCATGAGATATAATACATCTAGCAACAGCTCGAAAGTAGCAGTCAGTACCAGGGGTTACAGACAGATAACAGCTTCTCTGAGTTTCCAGTCTGTAAAGTTTACAGTAAAAGTGTGTGAGGTCCTTACCTTCAGTGAGCAGCGCTGACAGACAGATAAACAGACAGACAGACAGGAGTTCTGATTAGTTAAGTATCATCTATGATGTTGCTCGTATTGATTGGTATCAGCTGCTTCTTCATGCTTCACCATGACTGGCTCATGCACAGCTGTGTGTGGCTACCAGCTGACTACTAACATCCAATCACTGTATTCAGTCACTGTTCAAACAGCACCAGCAGAAAAACATCATGACGTCCACAAACAAACATCATATCAACACCATCCAGCGTAGAGCGTTTATGTTAGTGTTTCTATCTATAAAACCTTTTCTCCATCGGTCTTGTTGTCGAGGTCGATTCTGTCAGAGACGTGTTGAGCTCGCTCAGCCTCCTTACAGTCACGCTCGAAACGACGTTTACTCTGAACAACAACAACAAAACAACAGATCAAGCTGAGTTCCACCTCGTTGACCTGATTACTGTCAGTATATTCCAACATATAGTTGACAGGATGTGCTAAATTCTATTTCTGAGGTCTGGCAGGGTGGCTACTCACAGACTCCAGCTGTTTCCATGAGCTCTCAATGTGCTGCTGGGCACGGCGGCCATCTTGGAAATGCTGCAACAAAATCACACACTGGTCAGCCCTGAACATGCTGACTTCACGAAGCACCCATACTGGACTGAACTGTTGTTGTTTTTTATATTATTTTTCTAGGCTTTATGCCTTTATTGACAGGACAGTGAAGATAGACAGGAAACAGAGAGAGAGTAAGCGAATGACACGCAGTGAAGGTCTGGCCACATCAGGTGTCAAACCAGGGACTAGCTGCTCAGGGCACTGAAGCCCATGTGGTTCGCGCCCTAACCATATGGCTTTGGGGTCTCTGATTGGCTGGCAGCCATTATGATCAATATTCTTTCTAATCGATGTTTTAACTTTACTGTCGTCACTGTTCAGAATCTGCTGTTTGTGACAAGCTTCAGTTTGTTTGTTTGTTTGTTTACTCACTGTTTTCCTCTCAGTCTTCAGCTCCTGAGTGTATCGTGTCAGCTCACAGACGATCTGTGTGTTCAGGTTGTCGGCAAGTTCTTCTCTCTGAACTGCAACTTCATTCAGCTGACGGAGAGTCGCCGCAAATGCCAAACACCAGGTGTACCTGTAAAGACCAATTAGACACCAGGTGTACCTGTAAGCACCAGTCAGACACCAGGTGTCTCCACCCACAGTTCACCTGTCTGAACTCTCATTTACTACAGCATCCAGAGCCATTATTCAGTTCTTGGTAGAAGTTTCTTCAGTCCCAGTTTCAGTCTTGGTTCAGTGTCTTCAGGTTCTGCTCACCTGGATCAGGTGAGTTTATCTCAGTCCTCCTGTCAGATCCTCTCAGGCTCAGACTGGATGTGAAGTGTCTTTGAACTCTTCAGGTCTCCACAGAGGTTCTGTGAGGTTTAAGTCTGGTCCTCGGTTGGTTCACTCAGGGTCTGAGTTGTTGCCTTGGTTGTTTGCTTGAGGTCTTTGTTGAAAGGTGAACCATTGCCTCAGTCTCAGGTCCTGGACTCTGCAGCAGGTCTTCTTCAAGAACCTCTGTGTATTTGTCTTCATCCTTCCCTCAGTCCCTGCTGCTGAGTATTCAGTCCAGTCAGTCGACCATAAAGACCTGAGTGACGCTGAAACCTTTGTCTGTCAGGAAGACGGACGTCTGATCTGGTCCTGACCTGCAGTCTGAATCGTGGACTTTATAAACTAAGGTGTGTACCTTTCTAAACTCTGTCCAGCCAGTTGGTCAGAGGTGGACTCCAGTCAATGATTAAATCAAACAAGCAGCTAACCACAGTTTGGAGCCACAACAAAATGAAATGACAGATTTCAGTCTTGTGTCAGAGTCTGATCAACATTTCATCTCCACTGGAGAAAGAAACGTCAGAGTTTCAGCTGCTGAATCAAACATTTAGATTGAGGTCAAATAAAGACGGTGACTGACCTGCTCTCATCCTCTCTGCTTCTCTTAGGGTGGTACTTCTTAGACAGGCTCCTACAGACAGACAGACAGAGAGAGAGACAGACAGGCAGAGAGAGAGACAGACAGGCAGAGAGAGAGACAGTGTCAGAGGTTTAATAATGACCAGTTATTGATCTGTCAGAGGTTTGATGTTGATAATAAGTTATTGATCTGTCAGAAGTTTGATGTTGATGATCAGTTATTGATCTGTCAGAGTTTTAATAATGATCAGTTATTGATCTGTCAGAAGTTTAATAATCATCAGTTATTGATCTGTCAGAGGTTTGATGATCATTTATTGATCTGTCAGAGGTTTGATGATCATTTATTGATCTGTCAGAGGTTTGATGTTGATGATCATTCATTGATCTGTCAGAGGTTTAATAATGACCAGTTATTGATCTGTCAGAGGTTTGATGTTGATGATCATTCATTGATCTGTCAGAGGTTTAATAATGACCAGTTATTGATCTGTCAGAGGTTTAATAATGATCAGTTATTGATCTGTCAGAGGTTTGATGTTGATAATCAGTTATTGATCTGTCAGAGGTTTGATAATGATGATCAGTTATTGATCTGTCAGTGGTTTGATAATGATAATGAATTTAATGAACTGTTGATCTGTCAGAGGTTTAATAATGATGATCAGTTATTGATCTGTCAGAGGTTTGATAATGATGATCAATTATTGATCTGCCAGAGGTTTAATAATGATCAGTTATTGATCTGTCAGAGGTTTGATGTTGATGATCAGTTATTGATCTGTCAGAGGTTTGATGTTGATGATCAGTTATTGATCTGTCAGAGGTTTAATAATGATGATCAGTTATTGATCTGTCAGTGGTTTGATAATGATGATAGTGATTATTTCAAATCCAGGCTGACGACTGAGGATCAGAGCTGTGGCCCAGACCTCAGGTCAGTTTGTTTTCTACTGGTCTCAGTGGTCGTCCAAACCAAACAAACCTGGATCAGACAGATCCAGAGACAGTCTCTGTGATATTGACACAAACTGAACCATTTCACTCAGAAACAACTGTGACAAATAGAAGAGATCATACATTTAAGGGTTGTTAAGACACAGGTAACACACAGGTGACACAGTTACCTGATTTGTTTGGCGTAGCTCAGCTCAATATCAGCTCTCTCTTTAACAAACTTGGTGTATCTCTCCAGGAAGTCAATTCCCCAGCTGGTGTGTTTCTCCAGATTATCAAACTGATCCTAAACCAGAAAACAACACAAATATCAGACTTTATACCTGTTTATGCCCGTTCACATCAGTTTATACCTGTTCACGTCAGGTTATACCTGCCTCTGTCTCAGTCCGTTGAATCAACACAAGCTGAACATTTAAACCATCATGAGGGAAGATTCATCAGTTTTAGCAGATCACTGTGTAAATATCATCACACAGTGTGACCTACTGGATCTCTGCTTTATTCCTATTAAAACATTCACATTAAATTTACAGTGAAATATTAATAAGAATCAGTTTGGGGGGAGGGAGGGGGGTCTTTCTCGGGTCGCGCGCTGCAGCATCATGGAGGACGCAGAACGAGCGCCGCTGTCGTCACTCACCGTGTTGCTATGGCAGAGCAGACAGAAGCACGAGGGCCTCTCTCTCACACACACGCACACACACCGACAGGCCGCCCGGTTACCGGTTCCTCACCGGGAGATTACCGGTCACCGCTGCAGGAGAACCAGGTGACGGTGTGATCGGGTCTGATCCCGGGTGGTGTGCGCGTGCAGCAGGTGTGAACAGGTGTACCTACCCACAGCTCGGTGCCCCAGTTGGAGCTCATGTCTCTGGTCTGCTCCTCGCGCCGCTCCGCTGCGGCTGCTCTCTGCTCCGCCTCTCGGTACCAACCCGACGATCACCGCGAGCCGCTGCTGCTGCTGCCGCTCTCCACCGCGCGCATCCTACCGCCACTGACCGACAGACCGACGCTCACCGACACACCTGCCCGTCTGTCTGTCTCTGTCTGCAGCAGCACGAGCGCAGAGGACGCGGTCACGCGCGGCGCGTCTCCCTAGAGGTCCCTTTGTGATCAGTGAGGAGATGCTGAAATTGTGTGTGCGCGCGCGCACGCGCGTACTGCGCATGCTCATTTCCAGTCCCGCCTTGCTGTTTCTCTCTCTTTATCTCTCTCTCTCATATACACACACACACACACACACAGAGAGAGAGAGAGAGAGAGAGAAAGAGAGAGAGCGGCTGTGATTACGTCAGTCCTCCAGCAGGTGGACCTTGTCTCTCATCAATCACAGTTTCTACGTCACCGTCAGCAGTGACGTCACCACATTAGGTTTTACTTTAGGTGCCTGATATCGATGACACCTGAGCTGCTGCTGCTGCTGACTGCTGGACTGGAGAGTAAAACCGCTGCAGCCAAGACTCTGCGTAAAAACAGGCGCCACCACTTCACCAGAAGCTGTGAAGGATTTGTATTAAAACCACAGTGTTGGTTTACACATGTAAAACATGAGCTGTCAGAGGAGATGAGTCCATCACTGATCAGCTGACATCACATTACATCACAGAAACAGGTGAGCCCTGTGAAAGACCAGGTTGTTTACATTCAGTGGTCAGGAGGATCAGGGTCAAGGTGATCTGGGTCTGGTTGTTTCAGAGTGAAGCTGCTGCTCTGCCACAAAGAAACTGATCAGGATCAGGTCAGAACGTCTGATCGGGGCAGATCTGAGTTTAACAACATCATATAAATGATCTGATGACATAGGATTAACAACAGTTCACTTCTTCATGATCTATGCTGGGGGAATTGGAGTCTACACCCTGGGGTACACCCTGTACAGATCACCAGTCCAATCATAGGACAAACACATACAAACAACCATTCACACTCACATTCACACCTAAAATAATAACACTGAATATGAAACTGAATATAAAGTATATATACAATGTATAATCAATAGATTTAACATACATAGCATTGTCAGTGAATGAATGAGATGTGAAGTAACATTGTACATGAAGGCTCCTGCTTCTGTTAGCTGTTAACTCATGTTAGTTTCTATTAGCTTTTCCTTGCTGTTAGCTCCTGTTAGCTGTTGGCTTCTGTTAGCTCGTGTTAGTTTCTGTTAGCTTTTAGCTCCTGTTGGCTTCTGTTAAATCTTGTTAGCTTCTGTTAGCTCCTGTTAGATCCTGTTAGCTGAGGGCTTCACTGACTTTTCTTCCATGTAAATTCCAGCCTGTGATTCACATTAACTTCACTGAATGAATCAGACTGACAGACTGAAAACAAAGAATCAGATGAACAGGAAGTTTTCTGTTGGGAAATGTGACCTAACTCTGGAACAGCTGCCAGTGAAACGATAACGTGTTTTACTTCATCACCAACGACGTCGTTCAAACTGAAAAAAAAACGCAACAGAAAATAATAATAATATAATAATAAAATCATTAATTTATTTAACTTTTATTTTGAAAATAATCTCATCAACAGAACACTGATAAACGATCTGATCTTTATAACAAAACAGATCAGTACAGGAAATTGTTTTTTCAAAATAAAAGATCCAAACTCTAAACAAAACTTTTCTTTTAACAACATGTTCATAAACTCCTGTAACTACCACCTATACTTTTACTACTACAATACCAGTACTCTGATTCTATCCTCCTGATGTTAGACTGGACCGTTGTCATAGTGACCAGCAGGATGATGTCACTGAGTCACGACCAGATAAGGAGCTGCAGAAAAAAAACATTATTAACTTTCACTGATTGTAATTGTCAGTCAGTAATCTCTCTGTCTGTGTCTGTCTGTAACTTTCTGTCTGTCCGTCTCTCCTCATCCTCTGCAGTGAGACAGATCCTCTCTAACCTCTGACCTGTATATAGGCGTCTCAGACTCGTCAGGTGATCTGTCTCACCTGTTCAGGTGCTCAGCGGCCATCTTCTGTCCGACCTCCCTGCTCTCCTGACTGGAGCATCCAATCAGCATGAAGCTCGGCAGGAGGACACAGCTGATGACAGACAACAAAGAGATGAGTCTTCACAGGTTGTTGAAGACAGAAAGAGACGCTCCTGCTCTGATCTGGGAACTGGTTCCACCATCAGGGAACCACAGACCAGAACAGTCTGGACTGAGAACAGCTTGTGGTCAGGGATGGAGATGATGATCCCTGGAGGAACACAGAGTCTGAGAAGGAACAGAAGCCTGAAAGACTGAGTTCAGACCCAGAGGTCTTTCTGTAGGCAGCAGCAGAGACCTGGATCTGACAGGAATAGTCAGGTTTCGTCTGCATAGCAGCGAGATGAGAAGCAGATAACCAGACCCAAAGACCTTGTCCAGCACTGATCCTTCCTGTGAGGAGGAGATGGAACAAAGACATTTGTCTTCACCATGAGTGAAGGAGTCCAGACAGGATTCAAACCAGGACAGAGTTTCTCTGGAGATCTTGATATCAGAGAGAACAGAGAGCAGTGGTTCACTGAATCCAGGAAGACCTTTAATTATTATTATTATGAATCAGCCAGCAGAGCTGTTTCAGTGCAGTGACTGATCTCTGTTGTTTCTTAGTGGTTCAGACGTTTGGCTGCTGATGGACCCCACCTTTTCACTGAAGGTGGGAGATAATTTGTTCAGACTGAGAACGATAACTCACCATATTTTAGTGCAAGGCCTTGTTTTGATTCGCTCCCGTTGTCGCCTTAATTTCTCAACAGGGGTTTTATTGTGAAACATTTGCAGACAGAAATTAACACACAGACACACTGACTGAAAATGGTCATTATAATAAAATAATGAATATGAATATATTGTTGAATCTATTAAATTAATCCACTCTTGTCTGCAGGAGCAGGTCTTAATGATCGAGACCTGACTTTTAATTGACTGGTGGTTTTGATCTGAGGAAATCCACTTATTCAACATAATCAACTAACACGATTCACAACAGAATATCATTGATATTCATCAACACACACACTTGTGCACTGGGCTGCGTCTATTACATGGTGTTGTACCTTTAATTCTGGGTGCTCAGCTCGAACTAATTCCTGGACCGTCTCCAGGAAAGCCACCGTTGTCTCTAGCACTGTTACCATGTCAACATGGCCGCTGTGGATTGTGGGTAGCAGTTGTCGTAACTTGCTGCAGCTCTGAGTGATGCGTTTCCTGTTAGAAGGATGACATCATCAGGTTCTGTCATGTGAGGACAGAAGCCCCACCCCTTATCTACAGCCCTCTGATCACGTGACCTCGGGTTTAAAAACTGAATCCAAACGTCCCGACTTCAGGTGTGTTCTTGAACTCCACCTGCTCATGTGATGCAGACCTACAGTCATCAAGCTGATGACAGTGACGTCTGTAGGGTTAAGGTTCAGGTTCAGGTCTGAGGACATTTGGATTCAACTGCCAACACAGGAAACTCAACTTCACAATAAAAGCCCAGTAGATAAAGTCAGAACCTGCGGTGTCTCTCTAGGAAAACACAGCAGCTGCTCTTCAGGCTCTGATGAGGCTTCATCTTAGGCTGCTTCACACCCTCCTCCTCCCTTTCAGGTGAGACGATCAGAGCCTCAGAGTCAATGGTCAACAGAGTCTGATCTACAGGACCAGGATCAGACTCAGTGTGAGGACCAGGACCAGGAGCAGGTCTAGTTCTGGTCCCTGTAAAGTTCATCCTGTCCTCTTCCTCTCTCTCCATCTGTGTCACTGAGGAGACAGAGAACCAGAGGCATTGTGGGAAACAGAGTCCAAAACCACCACAGCGACTGTAGACCAGGTCCTGCAAACACCTCAGACATTGACAGTCCATTTAAAGGGCAACTGTCGTCTGTCATTCATCTGTCTCATAGAACAGATTCAATCAATAAGATCAATCAATCAATCAACTGATCTGTCCTCATGATAAATGTTGAACAGTATTTTATAAACCTTCTTTTCAGGTGTAGATTTGTGAGCGACAAGTTTAACAAAAACAACAAATCTTCCTCTGAACAACCAACATCACTCTGTCCATGTGCAGGTAACAAGTGAGGTCACACAGGTGAGATCAGGTAAAGTCTGTGACGGTTCAGTGTTTAACTCAGACTCACAGACAGCAGAGAATGTTCAGCTGAATAAACAAACATCAGACAAACAATAAACAAACATTAGATAGACAGGTGATCACCTGCGTCTCCCTCAGTCTCTGCTGATCCTTTGGTTTCCAGTCAGTGAACAGGCCTCACCTGGCCTCCAGGTGTAAACACTTCCTGATTAAGTGATGCCTTCAGGTGCAGCTTAACTTTTGTCTTCAGTGAAGAAATACTGAGCAGTGATGAAATGTTCTCAGACTGAACCTGACATCACACTCAACTTCCCTTCAAAATAAAAGTCACTGAATTTAAAATGTCAACAAACATCAGCAGCAGATAATTTTGTTTTCACTAAACTTTACTCAACCTTCACAGGTGGAACATGAGACTCAGCTGCTGAAAAACCTCTGAACTCAAACCACACAACATCCACAGTCTGAGCTGCTGCTACAGCAGGTGGAAGCTCATATGAACATTATTGTTGACATGGACATGGTTAATATTCACATGAACAGGTGAGAAACTCGTCCTTCTGTGTTTTCTGTCATTGGTTCATGTCAGACTTGTGTAAAATGAAGTCATGACATCATCCGGAAGGAGACACTCAGCCGTCCAATCATGTCTCAGCAGGTCGTCTGTTAAAGGTCAAAGGTCAGCAGCTGACATTCAGAGTCAGCCCTGTGTTCATAGTCAGAATAATAAAGTTTCATTTGTATGATAATGAGTCTGATCAGAATTTTTCTGTCTCTGCAGCTGCTGATCAATAACTGATAAAGGTCAATGATTATTGATCTCAGAGCTTCAGACTCAGACTGCAGGAAACAGACAGAGCTCTGAACAGGTCGATCGTCATTATCGATCATGGTAATGATGAACAGCAGGTGATTAATGAATGTTTTATTAGAGATGTGATTTATTCGCTCGTATTGACTACTGATCGGATTATTAATCAGACCCCACCCCCCAACATCACACAACTGAACTCTGTTTGGATTAACTTTATAAACATCAATGAAAAACTTTATTCAAATTTTATACAGAGACAGAGAAACAGGAAGTGTTTACATGCGACAGGTGTCATGAAACGCCTCCAGGGTCCTAAAGTCCCTCCATGTTGGAGGAAGTCCATCCTGCAGGAAACGACCACAGCGCTGACAGGAAGACTGAAAGAGCTTAATGTAGCTCCGCAACCAGGTCTGCAGGTAGACAGACAGGTAGAGAGGCAAGTGGAGACAGACAGGTATACAGGTTATTGATCAGTTATTGATTAGTGTCTCACCATGAAGGACCGAACCACGACGTCAGGCATCTGGGGGAGCTGGTAGTGCAGCAGGGCAGTGGTAGCGTGGTCCGTTACCTAGCAACACCACAACCAATCAGAGCAGTGCTCCCTCAGCCGAGGTTAGTATTTCAGGTGGGGACAGGTGAATCTTACCTTCTGGAACACTTGGTACTGTGACTTGGTCCAGATATCCAACTGAAGAACAAAGACAGACAAGTTACCATTGGAGACAAACAGACAGGTATCAGCGGTCACCTGTCAGGTGAGTTTGACCTCTGACCTTTCCATCATCGTTGTAAACATTCTCGTTGAATCCTCGAACGACAGTTCTGTCAATGAACAACGAACGCATCACAACAATCGCCTTTAACACCTTCCCCAGGGTCACCTGAGAGGGAGACAGGTGAGACACACCTGTTACCTGCTGAACTCACTTCTACAGTGTTTGATCATACTGTGTGTTTTAGTACCAGTAGCACTGCAGACGTCCCGTTAGGTCTGAACAGCTCAATGGTCATATCAGGAAACATCCTGCCGATCCGAGAGATGACATCATCCACGTACCTGTACACACACAGTATTACAGTGCTGTACCCAGGTACTGCAGTATTTACTGTTTTAGATCAGACCGAGTTTGTTCTGTTGTTAAGAGTACCACAGTACTACAGCAGTATACACAGTATGTAGTACTCTCATGTTGTATCAGTATTTAACATATGTCTTACTGCAGTATTGTAGTATACAGAGTGTGTAGTACTGCAGTACTCACTGAGGAGGTAGTACCAGAGTGCTGGGCTGGACTTTGGGTCGTCTCTTGGCTGAAGCTCCCATCTGATTGGCCGACCGTTTGAGTGACTGTTGGTTCAACAAACTGGAGGCAAGACCAGCGTGGTACTGCAACTACATACAGGTACACAAAGTACACACAAATACACGCAGATACACAAAGAACACACACAAATACTCATTATAAACACAATGACACAGACCATCATCAGCATCAGTCCTGCCTGTGGATCAGCTGTGTGTACCTGACACCAGGTATGACAGAAACACTAACCGCAGGTGAAGTGGTCCTGATACTGCGGGGCAGATGATGGTTGTCATGGTAATGGGACATCAATAAGATTTACACAATGTAAAGTCATTAGTTAATGAATCAGAGACTCAGCTGGGTGATCAACTAAAGATCACTTCACATCAAACGGGGGGGGGGGACGACTCAGGTGCCTGTTGTCTGATCTGAGGCATCCATATTTGTTTCAGTTAAATGTTTATTTATTCAGAACCTGCTGATGTGACGCATGTTAGCCTGTTAGCATGATATCACATGTACCTTGTTGGACCACTTGTAGGCCTGCAGCAGCTGAGAGTACAGAGGAGTTTTATCCTGGACTGGATCCAAACTGAGGAGACCACTGTTATGGAGAGGATGAGACTCTGAGGGACGACCGACCAGACCACTGAGACGCTCCAACTCACTGACAAACAGACATAGACAGACAGAGAGAGACAGAGAGACAGACAGAGAGAGAGACAGACAGAGAGAGACAGGTTATTTATCTGAGCCTTTGTGTGACTCTAAAATACTGAAAAGCAAAAAAGTTCAAATGTTCCAAACTCTGTTCCAAAACCTGATACTTTAAAGTTTCCCAACTGGTTCACGTCTGTCAGGTAAATCTGAACTGAAAGTCACACTGATCCTCAAACATCTCTAATCAATTAAGCAATATTAACGGAGAAGGTGTGCTTTAACGTCATATGAGCTGGAGAATGTGTTATCTAAAACTGAATGCAGTTCGCTGTGATTATAATTCAGAAATTATTCAGTATTAAAATCAGATGATTTCTCTCAGGACTTTGGTGTGGCGGACTCACTTCAGGTCTCTGTTGACCGCCTGCAGGTTGTCCTGGAACTCGACTATAAACTGCTTCTCTCGACCCTCCAGGGTCTCCCGGTTCTTCATCCCGTCCTTCAGGGACTCGAACACGCGGCTCACGCTGGAGCGGAGCGCCTGGATGCCGCTGATAGCGTGAGAGAAAGCGTCCAGATTCACGCCGACATTCACCACGTCCGCCATTTTCTCTGTTGTTCTGCTGCTGGCGCTTACAGATGACGTCACGGAATGGCCATGAAACATACGTCATACATTGAAATGTTAACGTTTTATAAATTCAATTATTTTTTATTTCACAGCTGTGTGTATTTCAATAAAGTTTATTTTTCTATTAATAAAGACGTTAAAAACTTTTTTCAATCATTTTTTATTTCACAGCTGTAAAAATGAAATAAAATTTATTTTAAAATTTGTAATCAGATTCAGAGTTTTTGTTGTTTACTCTGAAGTTGAACGTGTTTCAATAAAGTTTATTTTTCTATTAATACAGATCTTAAAAACGTTATCATTTAGAAAAATGTTTTTATTATTTTTTAATAATTTTATTCTTTTAAGTGACTTTTTTATTTTTAGTGAAACTGATGAAAAAACTAACTAACAAACAGAAAGAGAGAGAGAGAGAGAGAGAGGTAGAGAGAGAGGGAGAGAGAGAGAGAGGGAGAGAGAGACTGAGAAAGAGAGAGAGAGAGAGAGAGAGGTAGAGAGAGAGTGAGAGAGAGAGGTAGAGAGAGAGTGAGAGAGAGAGGGGGAGAGACAGAAAGAGACAGAGAGAGAGAGAGGTAGAGTCAGTTGAGACTGAGCCAACAGGACGAACAGATCAGTGAGAAGTTTATCTACAGGAGAGAGAGGAGGAGATTAGGAAGAAAAGATAAAAAGAAGAGGGAAAACAGGGGAGTGGAGAGGGGGAGGAGAGAACGGAGGAGAGGAGAAAACAAGAAGACAAGAAAGACGAAAATGAGGAGAGGAAAGGAACGAGGAAAAGAGAAGAAAAGAGGAGACTGAGCAGGAACAGGAGGAACGTTTGTCGTCTGTTTAATCAGCTTAACAAGACAGAGAGAGACAGGTGAGTAACAGAGAGACAGATAGACAGACAGAGAGAAAGAGACAGGTGAGTATAGACAGCAGTGGTCCAGGTTTGAGCTGTTTGTTGATTTAAAGGACCAGTTCACAAAAATCACACTGAGCTCAGTGAGAAACAGAGGTGTGAGACAGGTGTTGGACAGGCGTGAGACATGTGTGAAACAGGTGTTGGACAGGTGCGGCTGGACACTGAGGGCTTGACGCAGAAAATGTGAAGAAAAAGATAATTGACTTTTGTTGATTGATTTTTGGTGTTAAGTCAGATCTGTCCTGATCCTGGTCCTGATCCTGATCCTGGTCTTGATCCTGGTCCTGATCCTGGTCCTGATCCTGATCCTGGTCATGATTTAGAGGATGAGGTGTCAGGTCTTTGGCGGCAGGTGGAGGATCAGAGTGTTGTCAGTGTAAAGGAGGAGAAGCAGCAGACGTGTTAATAAAGAAGAGGAACAGTCCTCAGCGTCTCACTTTAATCATCTCTGTCATCAGCTCAGACACAAACAAACAAACAAACCAACCAACAAACAAAGTCTTATTCATATCTGACGTTATTTCTCTGGCGGCTGCAGGAAACTGCTTCTCTGTCTATATTAAAGTTCACACCTGCTTCACACCTGTATGTCTTTAACATCTGGAGCTGATCTTTAAACCAGTTTAGGTTTCAGTGACAATGAAGAAAACCCAAAGAGAATCTGATCAATCACTGATCATTTCCAATCAGAGGTTTGAACTGGGCTCATGAATCTGGTGAATCTAGACTTTGTAACGTGACGTCCTCCTCAGCAAGGGTTAGGGTTAGGGTTAGCAGCCAATCAGAGCGCTGAGCAGCCTGTATTTTGTTCAGGTGTGTTCAGGTACAGAATCTGGATCAGGTCCCTGTCAGGTCTGTTTAGAATCAGGTCTGCTTAGAATCAGGTCCAGGACTTCAGACCCATTAAGACTTAAGCAGGTGGTTTTGATGGTTGTGGTGGTTTTGTTTCAGACCTCATTGGGACAGTTTCGTAGGACCACCTGAAGGAGTCTCAGGTGATGGTGACCACCTGATGGATGTCTGGTAACCAAGACAACAGCCCCGTAACCATGACAAGCATCTGTTTGAAGAGAGTCAGAACCGAACCTGTTGAGATGAACTTCCTGTCAATCTGACAGTCAGTCCACCATGCCCCTCCCCCTCCTCTTCCTCATCGTCCTCCTGCCGGCATTGGGCCGGACTCAGACCGGAGATCAATTCGGCATGTGTCGGTCTCTGCGCGGCTCAGAGGCCGGACCAGGCTGGGAGTTCTATGCCTGTCAGCCTCCACCTGCCAACATGAAGGAGGTGATGCAGATCAGAGTTGACCCCCCCGGGATTACCTGTGGAAACCCACCTGAGAGGTTCTGCACACTGGTCAGTCACACACACCTGAACACAGAGACACACACACCTGAAAACAGAGACACACACCTGAAGACAGAAACGCACCTGAAGATAGAAACACACCTGAAGACAGAACACAGAGACACACCTGAAGACAGACACATGGTGACTCCACAGCGTCTCTCTGCCTTTTTTCCCCTCGACATATTAAAACGAGGCGTTCACTGACTGAACCTGAACCCGTCTCAGGTTGTAAATGTCTGTAAATGTCAGCACTGATTTTCTCTGAATAATTTGAAGATGGAGCGCTGCAGCAGTCACTTTACATTTTCAATAAAACCTCTGTCATGTTTAAATTCAAACACACAGACTACAGTTTGTTTCCATTTTATTATTTGAAGAGATAAAATAACAAATACAGATTCTGGTTCAACAGAGGCAGTCTGTGTGGAACCAATGGATTAAAAACAGCTCCTATCAGACTTTATTTAAACATGGTCTCTGTCTTTACTGGACAGTTGATGGTGAAGAGAAAAACAGAAAACAAAGAGGAGGTGCAGACAAACATCACAGGAACCATCAGACAGTTTGTCTGAGATTAAGCTGGACTGACTCTGACAGATGCTCATTAGCCTGTAGCAACACTGAAGCTACAAACATCCAATAATTCATCTCTCTCTGCAGAGCAGACGTCTCAGTTCACACTGATAATATCATTATCATAATCAAGACTCTCCTCATCTGTCAATCATCTCATCATCAGGTGATCTCCTGGAGGGTCCTGACCCCCGTGTTGGGAACCACTTAGCACACACACAGTGACACTCTCTCCTGCTGTTTGTCTAATTGTTCCTTTGGGAAACTGAAGTCGAGTCTGAATTATTGATAAATGTAACAGCTGTAATGAATTGAAACTTAAATGTTAATAATTGATCAGGCTAAACTGTGAGAATCAAAGAGCAGGTAAAGGACAGGTGACAACAGGTGAAACAGGTGACAGTTGTTCTGTGTGTAACAGAAGAATAATAGTTTCTGTTGCTCTAAAACTTCAGTTTGAACTGACCTGCTCTCCTCCTCCTGACACTTCACCATGAAGAGATGTGTTCATCTAATTAGTTACAGTCGGAGTTAGTTAATGTTAGTTAGTGTCAGTTACAGTCAGTTAGAGTTAGTTAGAGTTAATGTTAATTAGATTCAGTTACAGTTAATGTTAGTTAGTTAGTGTCAGTTACAGTTAGTTAGAGTTAATGTTAGTTAGTTAGAGTCAGTTACAGTTAGTTAGAGTTAGTTAGAGTTAATGTTAGTTAGTTAGAGTCAGTTACAGTTAGAGTTAATGTTAGTTAGAGTCAGTTACAGTTAGAATTAATGTTAGTTAGCTAGAGTCAGTTACAGTTAGAGTTAATGTTAGTTAGAGTCAGTTACAGTTAGAGTTAATGTTAAAGTCAGTTACAGTTAGAGTTAATGTTAAAGTCAAGTCAAGTCAAGTCAAGTCAAATTTTATTTATATAGCGCCAATTCACAACAGAAGTTATCTCGAGGCACTGTAGTCAGTTACAGTTAGAGTTAATGTTAGTTAGAGTCAGTTACAGTTAGTTAGAGTTAGTTAGAGTTAATGTTAGCTAGCGTTAGTGATGGTTATTTAAATCTTGTTTAGTGGTGGAGTTGTTCAGCTACAGTGTGACAGTTGGCAGCAGCAGCTGAAGTTAAAGGATTAACACACACTGATCAGATTAACTTCAGTGTTAATCCATCACTGCACATGTGTGTTAGTGGGACACACACACACACACACACACACACACACAGTTTAAACACACATACATCATCAGGAGTTCTGTGACTATCAGTGATCAGAGTGTTCAGACACTCAGTCTGTTGGTCAGGGCTCGACCTGTTGGTCAGGGCTCGACCACACAGCAGGTATTTATTTTCAGTCCAGAGTTAAATCCATGAAGGTCCTGGTTCTGTGTGTCCTCAGGAGAACCCATACCTGTGCAGTGATGAATGTGATGCGTCCAGCCCCGACCTGTCTCACCCTCCTCAGCTGATGGGAGACAGGGAGAGGGGGGGCCTCATCACCTATTGGCAGACGGTCACTTGGTCCAGGTTTCCTGAGCCACTATTGGCCAACATCACTCTGTCCTGGAACAAGAGCCTGGAGGTGGTTGATGACATCACCGTCACCTTCGAGTATGGCCGACCAACCAGCATGGTCCTGGAGAAGTCCATGGACGAAGGTGACTGGTCTGGGTGGGATGAGGGGGGCTGGAGGCGGGGGGGGCACACAGTGACATTGTTTATGTTTCAGGTGTAACATGGCAGCCGTATCAGTACTACGCCGATGACTGTCTGGAGGCCTTCGGCATGTCGCCTAAACGAGTCTCTGACTTGGCACCGAGTAACTTAACCCGGGTCATCTGCACTGAGCAGTACTCCCGCTGGGTTGGAGCCAAGGTGGGTCACTGGACCTCGTACCGGTAGCTGTGGCTGGATCAGGATCCAGGTCTGAGGTATTCTGTGCCTGACCAATAGATTCTGTTTGACCAACAGGAGGAGAAGGTTGTGGTGTTCGAGGTGCGTGCTCGGTTCGGGGTGTTTGCGGGTCCAAAGCTGATCAACATGGACGCTCTGTACACCCGGATGGAGACCATGAAGGGTCTGAGAGACTTCTTCACCTTCACCAACCTCCGTCTGAGGCTCCTCCGCCCAGCACTGGGAGGGACCTACGTCCAGAGAGACAACCTGCTGAAGTACTTCTATGCCATCTCCAACATCGACGTACCTGCCAGGTAACCACACCGACCGACAACTCACCACACGCACAAACTGACATCCACCCAACACCTTAAAATGCTTTCACGAGGAGGGTGTGATGTCAGAGTGTCTGTTATAGACGTCAGGTGTTACAGGTGTGTTCCTGTGTGTGTGTGTTCCTGCAGGTGTAAGTGTAACCTGCATGCGGCTCAGTGTGTGTTACGAGATGCGACACTGCAGTGTGAGTGTGACCACAACACAATGGGTCAGGACTGTCAGCGCTGCAGCCGAGGGTTCAAATCCCGCAGCTGGAGACCTGGGTCATACCTGCCCCTTCCCAAAGGCACTGCCAATACCTGTACGTACCTGCACACACACATACACACACACAGATACACAACAAAACAAAAACCATGAGGATGAAACCTGATTATTAATGTGTTTGTCTTTTTCAGGTGAAGCAGCAGAAACAGCAGCCAGTAAGTACTGCTCACCTGTCTGTTCACCTGTCTGTCTGCTCACCTCACCTGTCTGTTCACCTGTCTGTCTGCTCATCTCACCTGTCACCTTATATGTCACCTTATAGTCAGAGACAGTAATGTGGTCAGTGTTGCATTATGGGAAACACCTGAGCTTTGGGTTCTGGAAACATTTTAAACATGTCGTGTGTTTTTCAGTTGTTTCACATCACATCAGACTTTTTAATGAAACACTGATCAGTTGTATGACATCATCACTATAATAATAATTATACTAATACATTTTATTTATAAGCGCCTTTCTGAACAGTCAAGGACACTGTATAATACAATAATCAACAAAACTCTACAATATACAACAATCAATAAAACAACAATGGATAAAATCAACATATAAAAGAGGAGGACAGAGTTGCAGTAGTCGATGCGAGAGGTGAAGAGGCTGTGGACAAGGATGGAAGCAGCATGGGGGGTGAGGGAGGAGTGAAGTCGATTAATGTTGCGTAGATGGAAGTATGCAGACTGGGTGATGTTATTAATATGAGATTGGAATGATAGTGGGCTGTTGAGGATGACACCCAGACTCTTAATTTGGGGGGAAGGGGAAACTAGGGAGCTGTCAGTTGTGACAGAGAAGCTGTCAACTTTGGATAGAGTGAATTTGGTGCCAACTAGAAGGATCTGTTTTATTGCTGTTTAATTTTAGAAAGTTTGAGGTGAACCAGGATTTTATTTCCAATAAACAGGAGATGAGGGGGGAAGGGGAGAAAGTGGAGTTCAGCTTGCTAGAGAGGTAGAGCTGGGTGTCATCTGTGAAGCAGTGGAAATGGACATTGAATTTACGGAAGATATTGCCAAGGGGGAGAAGGTAAGTGATAATGAGAAGGAGCCCCAGGACAGAGCCCTGGAGCACACTTGTAGTGACTGAGGAGAGGTCAGATTTGAAGGATTTTAGTTGTAGGAACTGAGAGCGGCCTGACAGATAAGAGCAAAACCAGTTAAGGGGGTGTGAGTGATGCCAATGGAGAAGAGTCTACTGAGAAGGATGGGGTGTGAGATGGTGTCAAAGGCCGCACTCAGGTCAAGAAGGATGAGGATGGAGAGTAAACCGGTGTCAGCTGCAAGGAGGAGATCATTGGTGATTTTAATGAGGGCGGTTTCTGTACTATGTTGAGAGCGGAAGCCAGACTGAAAAGGTTCATAGAGGCTATTTGGAGTTGAATGCAGGTGAAGTTGGGAGGCGACTATTTTTTCAAGAATTTTGGAGATGAAAGGTAAGTTTGAGATGGGGCGAAGGTAATTATTGGGATCTGAGCCAAGTTTTTGAGTACTGGGCTGATGACTGCAGTTTTGAGAAGTGAGGGAACAATTCCGGTGGTGAGTGAAGAGTGAATGATAATAGATATGAGGGGAAGAAGGGAGAAAAGGCAGGATTTGGGGAGGGGATCAAGCTGGCATGTGGAGGGTTTGGATTTGCTGATGAGGTCCAAGATTACAGAGATATCTGGGAGTTGAAAACAAGAGAAGGACTGGCAATGTGGGAGAAATTCAGGTGGGGAAGGTGGCAGAGAGTCTGAGTATAGGTGCTGTTGAATATTGCAGATTTTTTCGTTAAAGAACATTATTACAGAATTATAGGTGTCAGTTGAGTACAGATGGGGGGTAGGGAGTCAGGAGGAGAAGTGACAGTGACAGTGCAAACAGTGACTTGGTGTTTCCTTCATTAGAGCTGATAAGACCAGGCTAAAAGTTTGATTTGGTTTTAGCAACTGTGTCTTTGAATTTGTATTGTAACATATGTATTGTATTGTAACATATGGGTTTTGTGCATTTTGTGCATTTCTTTGTGAACAGTAAGACCAGTTTTTTTTATGGAGCTGCTCAAGTTGTCGACCTTTTGCTTTCATTGTCCAGAGTTCAGGAGTATACCAGGGAGCAGTTGATGTGAAGGGAACACACCTTGTTGGAGTTCGGCAGATGTGAGGTTGAGGGGGGTGAGACCAGAACAACAGATTAAGTCCAGAGTACGTCCTTTTGAGTGTGTCGGGAAGTCTACAAATTGATGGAATTAAAAGCTGTCCAGAGATGATGTCTAGTCTATGGAGAGAGGCAGATTACTATTGTCCAGGTGTATGTTGAAATCCCCCAGTAATATTACATTTGGTGAGAGAGTGGACAGATGAGTGAGTAGAGTGGCAAAGTAATTTAAAAAGTCACTGTGAGGCTTAGGGGGGTGGTAGACTAGCAACGATGGTGGGAGTAGATCCAGGCAGCTTAAACACAGTGCATTCAAATGAGTTGAAGACAGGCACAGGTACTGGTAAAACTTTCCACTTATCACAGTAAATTATCGCGAGACCTCCACACCAACCATTGCCACAGGGATGGCAGATGTAAACAAAGCCTGGAGGAGTGGATTCATTTAATTGAGAAAAGACATTTGGCTGTTGCCAAGTTTCAGTCAGACAGAGGAAATCAAGCTTACAGTCAGTGACGAGATCCTGGATGAGATGTCCCTTACTCATGAGTGAGTGGATGTTAAGCAGACCAAAGTTAACAACGGTGCTGTCATGTTTGGTGGAGGCATTCGCCGACTTGGCTAAGTTGGCTAATGCTCGGTGGTCAACAGCCCAGCTGGTGTTTCTGTGAGGGCGACGAGAGGTGGACCAGAAGGATTTTATTGTTTTGGAGTTGTCATGATGAAAATTCCTGACCCACGATGGATGATCTGGGTGATGGTGCAGCACTGGTGGTGGAGGTTCAGGCAGGTGACGGCGGAGCCAGAGAAGCTCAGCGTCTGTGTACCAAAAAAGCCCAGCCACACGGTGGTGGCAGAACCACAGGAAGATCCAGATGAGCACAGACCAGGTATAAAACTTGTTGTTCCACATAATGCCTGCAGCTGCAAAGTGGAACAATAACAGCCAGGTGCAGTGTTCCAGCACGTAGGCTAATGTTGGCCCGCTCACACACAAAAACAATTGTGTGATTGTTACTTATGCAAAGAAAAGTGGGTTCTTTGACTCAAACAGGATGCAATTACACCATCCATACAGGCAATAAAACCATAAAACAGGTGAAGTGAAAAATAGATTACAGGCGAGCAGCAGCAGCAAGACGCGCAAGCATCCACTCACTTTCAGCTTCCAAGTATTCACTCTGATTGGTCACATGAGTTCAGTTAAATATCAGGGTGCATTCTGGGAGGGGACTGAACATTAATCTGTGGTTCAGAGCGAGTTAACACACTGACAGATGGTGTGTGTGTTTAATCTGCGTTCATCTGTTTTCACCTGTCAGTCACCTCACACACACACACACACACACACACAGTTTCAAACTTGTGTTTCTGCACAGAATAATTTTCATCCAAGATGCAACAGTGACAGGAAATAGAACAAATAGAATAAATAGAACATAGCTGACACCTGAGTGTTGTGACGTATCTCTCTGGTTAATGTTGTAGATATTTATCAGGCTGAATCCACACACCTCTGGTCAGCTGTTGCCCCAAAGTAACACCTCAGAATATTTAAAGTTGATATTTAACTTTAAATATTAAACATTTGTCTCACTCCCAGCAGTGTGTGGTCGCCATTAGAGAAACATTAGAGTCCAGTAAAGGTCTCTGCAGAACAGAACTGGGATTTATTATGAGACGTCATTGGTCAGTTGGGTTCAGGTGACAGTTCAGGTGCAGTAGAGTCCATTAGAGTATTTACCTTTGTCAAAATGACCAAAATAAAAGGCTGATGTTTGATCTCGTCAGTTAGTGCAGGTCAGGTGTCATAGCACCTGTACATCTCTCACCAGGTGTCATGGGAACCGTCTGATTCACCTGAAACTTTCCCAGTGTTTGATGTTCTGCAGAGTTCAGTCAGTGTCTGTAGAGAACAGAAAGCTGAGATTCACTAAAGAGACGTAACTCTTCTTCTCTGACAGCGGCTGGTGACTCTAACTCAGCAGCATCTGATAGACCCTCTGCCTCATCAGATGGAGTGACTGACACTACTACTACTACTGACAGTACCACTACTACTGCTTCTGATAACAGTACTACTTCACTCTCCACTGACAGTATTATATCTACTGACACTACAACCACTGATGTTACTATAACTGACAGTACTACTCCTACTGACAGTATTTCTACCTCAAACACTGTTGCAGCTACTGACTCGACTACTTCTACAGAAAGTACTACAACCATTTTTATGTACACGGTGACTGCTGATACAGTCTCCACAAGCACAGGAAGTCCTCTTACTGTTACATATACAGCCAGTACTTCTACTACCACTGACACATGGAGTGTTACCACTTCAGAAACAAGTACTAGTAGTGATACTACATCTGTATTTGACAATGACAATATTCCTACTATCAGTACTTCCATGACTGATACCAGTTTTACGACTTACTTCACTAGTACTATTACTGATGACTCTCCTAACGCTGGTGTAGAATCTCCTACTACAACAGTTGACACTGGTACTTCAGTTTTCATTGCTGTCAGTAGTACTGTTAGTACTACAAGTTCTGATGCATTTCCAGACATTAGTAGTACAGCAAGACCTACAGCGGACACAGCTCCATCCAGCAGCCCCACTCTGGACACTGGAGACACCACAGTGATAGACACCACCATTCTCAGTACCACTAGTAGCACCTCCAGTCCCACCAGTAAAACCATTACCAGCTCGACAGTCCCAGGCAGCAGTACTGACTCTGAGGTGTCTATTTCTGACCCAGTGACTCCGTCCTCTGACTCCACCTCCTCAGAAAGCCCAGACCCCGCCCTCTCTGGGACCAGTACTACCAACCTGATCACCAGTACTACCCTATCTGCCGATGGTACTACGTCAACCGGAGTCCTGCCTCTAACAACCATCCCAGAAATAACCCCACCCAGTGATAGGGCTCCACCTGGAGATCCTCTAACCACTGCATCAGCCCCAACCAGTCAGTCTGGAGACGCTTCATCCACAACAGGAACTGACACAACTTCCCCTGATGTTCCTCCAGACACTCCTCCTGATATAAGTCCTCCTGATCTACCTCTTCCTGATCTACTTTCTCCTGATATAGCTCCTCCTGATGTACCACCTCCTGATATAAGTCCTCCTGATCTACTTCCTCCTGATGTACCTCCTGATATAACTCCACCTGATCTACGTCCTCCCAATGTACCTCCTCCTGATGTAGCATCTCCTGATATACCCCCTCCTGATTTACCTCCTCCTGATGTAGCATCTCCTGATATACCCCCTCCTGATTTACCTCCTCCTGATGTAGCACCTCCTGATGTACCTCCTCCTGATTTACCTCCTCCTGATATACCTCCTCCTGATGTAGCACCTCCTGATGTACCTCCTCCTGATATACCTCCTCCTGATGTAGCACCTCCTGATGTACCTCCTCCTGATGTACCTCCTCCAGATGTGCAACTTCCAGCTGTGCCTCCTCCAGCTGTGCCTCCTCCAGATGTTCCTCCAGATGTGCCATCCTCTAGGACTCCAGACTCTGTAATAGATGTACCTCTTCCTGATGTACCCTCTCCTGATGGAGCAGCTACTGAAGTACCAGCTCCCGATGCTCCTATAGAGTCCTCGTCACCTCCCTCTGAAGAAGATGGAGGTAATGCAACACCAAACACAAGTTCCACCACCTTAGATCGGCCTTACCCTGCTGGTGATTTGGCACCTGTGGACTTCACCTTCCCTTTTGCAGAAAATACAAATTCAGTTGAACCTGGACCAGATTCTGGATCAGATGCTGGACCAGTGCCTGTTGGTGATCTTGGGATCATTCCAGATGATTCTCGTGTATCTGTTGATGCACCTGGATCAAGTCCAGTGACAGGTCCAGACACAGGGGAAAGACAAGGCAGTGGACGAGAATCAAATGGACCAGATTATCCCGCACCAGATCGTGCAAGTCCTGGCCTGGAATCTGGACCAGATTCTCCTCCCACAGTCAATGATCCAGGAGTAGGTTTGTCTCCTTCAGGAGGTCAGACAAAAGGAAAGTCTGGAAAGTACTCTGTTGCAGAGTCCAGTGAAAAGAAAGACTCTAATCAAGAGGAGACAGAAGAGCGGAAAGAAGAGAAAGGTACAAAATGAAGAGCTGTGATTGGTCAGATTAGATTTTAGGGCAGATTATATCAAACAATATACAGTAAGATTTAAGCTGTGTAGAGTTTGTAAATTCATTTTTGACCTTGCAGCTTGAAAATCCATCAAAACAAGTGAAACTGTTTTTTCTTTTTCTTTTTTTATCAGACCAAAGTTTCAAAGAGCAGAAGTTTCACATGTTGATTTGTTAATAAACTCTGTTCATGTTTTCATGCAAATTTCAATCCTCTACTTTTTGTTGAACCAAACAGCTACTGAGGCCAAAGAGGAAACAAACAAGGAAACAAAAAAGGAAACCAAAGAGGAAACAAACAAGGAAACAAAAGAGGAGACAAACAAGGAAACAAACCAAGAAGCCAAAGAAACAACAAAGGAAATCAAAGAGGGAGGACAGAAGGAGAAGGATGACAAAGGTTATGAAAAAAAAGGTACAATGTGTAGAAATAGTTGTGGAGCTGCCACCTAGTGGCTAACATCAGTAACAACAGGGTTATTGCTCCTGACTCGTCATGTGTAGTTCTGAGCTGTGAATGGTTGTTAGTTTAGACGTGACCCCTTTGACCCCGACCTTAGAGTTAAGGTAAGCTGTTACCTGCCTGTTGCCGTGGTCACACACTTTGCTTTGTGTCTGAAGCAACCCAGAAGATTCTGATTCCAGGGGGACCAAAGTTCAGTCAACTGTCCAAAATCGCCTACGTCTCCTTCCAGGGTAAGACAGCGTCAAACCAGACTCCTTCACCTGTACTGGCCCCGCCTCCTGATGAATGACTCCTCCATCTGCATAAACTTCTACATTACCTGACGGACTGTTCACACACTTCAGTTCAATTCAAAGAATTCGTCAAACGAAGGATGAACAGTGAATTCTGATAATTCATTAACATTACTTTATGATCAGATACTTTAGTTACCTTATTTCAGTTATAAATAAATTAATAGAATATATAATATAATATAAATTACATTACTTCAGTTACATTATGATAGACTGGTTTTATTACAACATGTTCAGTTATGTTATGATATGTTAGGGTCATGTTACAATATGAGAGGTTACATTATGTCGGGTATATTACATCACATTACTTTACAGTACGTTACATTACATTCAGTTACATTATGTTACATGTTTGTGTCTCTGTGTCAGACTGTGAGTGTAACGGTCACTCCAACCGCTGCAGCTACATCGACTT